>NW_027287495.1:0-55783 GCF_022747635.1 Hetaerina americana | reverse complement strand
ATGTTCTTATTTTTTTTTTGAAACTAGCTTTTGCGAAGTAAAATATGAACTATGGTTGGTTTAAATTCGAAATTAACTCAATCCCTCATTTCGCTATAATTTCTTTCAAAGCAATATATCTATTTTCTATTGTTTCTATCCATGTTATTTGTGTCATATAGAATTGTTCAATTGATTCAGTCTTTCATAATTGCCGTCAAAAGATGTTTATTTTTAAATCTCGTGTTTTTTCTGCCATTCCTTCATGTGTACAACTTTTGCGTAATAAGTGTGGGGGAAGCAATTATTATTTTGCCCTGACGTCCGTGCATTTGAGATGTATCTATTTCCTTATCTCTCGGTTGAGCTAGGACCTTGGCATGTCCAAGACATCTTATTCCCCAAGTGTTCCGACCTAAACTCTTAAGAAAATCGCCTCTCGCCATCTCAACACAGACACACAACTTCGAAAAGATATTACACAGACGAGTTACGTCGGCCTTTCTGCAACCGTTAAGGAGATTACGGACGTAATACTTCAATTGTTTCCTTCCCGCCTTGTCGCAATTTCGTCCGCCCTCGACAATTCATCTGGCGCCTGAACGTTTTCGCAGACCTAGCATTTCAACTAGAGATGAATACCACATCAAATATAAATCAAGCAAAAGGAAGTCGCTGAAATGAACACGAAAAGAAATGTACAAAAGAGAGTTGGTAATTGTCCAACTAATAAGGTGTTTATTATTAATTTATGCAAGCGTAAACTGGAATGTGATCATATTAGGCAATCGCGCAGTTAACATTTCACAATTTTCCAAATCCGAGGAAACTCAGCCAAAGGTCTGTAGAATAAAAAATTTAAAAAAAGCCATTGTGTACGTTATTTCCAATATCTCTAACTGTGTTGCACAATCATCATTTCGGAATATGCCACTGAGGTTTGACCAAGTCTTCGTCATCTAAAAAATTTAATGTAATGACATAGAATGTTTTTGGTAATATAAAATCTAAATGAAACATTTTGTGCTATCCTAACTTTCCATAATTGCCTTCAGAATTTCAAATTGCAAAAGGAAAGGAAAAGAAAGCAGACATTGTAATCCCCAAAAAAGTTTATTTTTCAAGACATCTTCTCATGAAAGCCATTTGTATAATCCTTATTAAACACAAGCTAGACCAACGGCATATATGGGAGGTTAAACTCTTTACAGTATCAGTATATATATATATATATATATATATATATATATATATATATATATATATATATATATATATATTTATGATACTAAATGTTGAAACCTGGATAGTGAATCAGCAGATATGCATCCTAATAATATGCAAAACATTTTTCCTAAACTTTCTTCTTTCTCCGACCTTTTCTCTTTTGCCAACTATTTGATTCTTTCGCGGGGCCTTTCTGGAGAATATATGTTCTTCCAATTAATTGATGTTAGTTATTTGTAATAGGGTAATTACAACGGAACATGCCTACAATTAATGAGTCTGCAATTTGGCCGCGACTTCGTTTTGCGGTACAAGGTTATTCACTGATTTGGGGAATCGTCATGTACACGTCACGATTTCAGCTGTTTGAATATAAACTTTTTGGACAGAAGAAGGGTTTCCAACATTCCAAAGTTTGTGGTCGTGTTACTTTTGGTCAAAATGAAGAAGATGGATTTGGGGTTGAGGTCATACTGCTAATTCGGAGAGAAAAGTAGGAAACACCTGAAGGCAGGAAACACCTGAAGACGAGAGAGATCAGAATGAAGTTGGCATACAACGCGACTCTCGAAGGTCTACATCAAATGGCATTAGATCTGACTGAAGGGGAGTTGGATCAGGGTGACAATCCGACCGCACATACCATATCTAAAGGTTTTCAACATGTGCGTGGTCTTACATTGATTGGTTTGGGTCGGCACGAAGAGAGCGTGGAATACTTAGTCTCCAGCTGCATTTACCGGACGACTAGAGGAACCTTGAGCATCAAACGTCCTGCTTTAAGGGCAACAATCAATATAATTCATCAACTAGTTTGTCAGGGTAAGGTGAAATTTGCTAATAAGTTTCTTCCGGATGTTCTAGACAATGTTCTCGAAGAGGAAGGGCCTATGACACAGATGGACACTTTAAGAGATGAGTCACGGCAGGATGGGGAGGGTAATCAGTTTGACTTTGTGAAAGATTGCATTCGCCAACTGGCCTTTGCAGTGTTTGCCCGGGCTGACTCTCTAGAAAAAAGGTATCTTAATTTCAAGGATGTGCTTTACTTCTTCAAGTCTGTCCATCTGTTCTTTATTAATCGTCTGGGCGATGAGCATATGTTGACCTTGGAAACCAGGGGTCTCCCTGCCACATCTAATGGGGTCCGATTTTCCCCGCCCACCGACGATGGAAGCCAGGATTAAATTAATATACTACATCATTCGAAGATAAATGTTAATGACTAAATAATTGCATAAATTGAGCATAAAATTAATTACAGATGATAGAAACAAAGAAAATGAACACATTGCTCTGAAAGAAATTAATAGCAAAACAACAGATTAAGTACACGTCGTATTAAAACCACGATAGTTCGCATTTGCCTTTGATAAAGGATGTTAAACATCAAATATGAACAAATTCTATTTATAAATAAGTGGATGCATAACCAGTTAAGAAGGAATACAGGACTACAATCACCGGGAGAGAGAATTCATATTATAATTACATTGGTACTAAATTTCGAAATAATAAACGCAGGCATGATACTCATCAATTTAATGAGTTTTTATTGCTTTCAATGGAATGTTGTTGAGAAAATTTCACTCAATGGGCAGCAATTTATTGTTTCCGACGAAGTTGAGGCCGTGAACACACAAGAATGGGTGAGATATAAATCCCCCCTGCCATCATCACTCAGCCTGGCTCCAAGGTCCTGGGTCCAACCTCCTGCTCCCTACACCCCTAATGGGTAAGCAGTCAGATTTCCCAGCTCCACAATAACCAAAGATCATTCCTCGGTGTACAGATCGGAGATGAGGCCCAGCACCTTCTTTGGCATCCCCATTTCTGCGAGTACACAGATTATGTGGGGGTGTGGAATTAATTGACCGGAAGGCATCCACCGTCCAGCCATGCCAGCATGATCTCCGTCCCCTTTGCAGTGTTGCAGCCGTAGGTCTGCTTGAGCATTGAAGTTGTGCTCAAAGCAGGCTTCGGTGGTGGGGACGAAGCCTTTCTGGTAGGGGAAGGAGAGCCTCTTTCCCTTATAGGCCCAGGCAGAGGGGCGGTCCGCCAGTATCCCCGTGAATACTTTAACAAAGGTTGTACTAAGGGTAATTAATTGCTAATATCCCCCCCCTCCTTGCCTACCCACCCAGAGTTTGCCAGTTTCATTCCCATCTAGGGGTATTTTCCTCCACCTAATGCTTGGTTGTATGTGAATGTCTGCAATGCAATATCTGCGAAGCAAGTGTCAGGTAGAATAAGGGACTATAAGTCTCAACCTCACCCAATTAAGTTGATAGATAAATAAATTGTAAAGTAGGACAGTCAATGAGTGCTCCAACAATGCCTGGACTCTTAACGATCTGATGAATATGACAGAATGCCATCCAGATCGATTGACCGCCACGACTTAGAAGGCATACTATCCGGACTACTGAAACGGATATTATGCTGTGTCCTTTGCCTGACTCAACCCAACCTACACTTCGGCTGTGGTGAGTCCTTCCCGCAGGTCGCGTTCTTTTCCAGACTGGGGCAGTGACACATTAACCGGGGGAATCGTAAATGGGGCCCATGTGATTATTGCAGATGATAAAACAAACCGCTGCAGTGTCTAAGAGAGGTTTTTGAAGTTACAAAATAAAAAAATACATGGCAGGCTTCATTAATTTCTTCAAAATCAAACATGGAACCTCATTTAAGCGTATATATAACTGCACGCTTGGGCAATACCAGCCTAATTGAGAACAGAGAGTACACTAAATACACAAATGTTATTATCAAATGTTGCAGATAATAAAAGGTGAGTGAATGACATTATGAGAATACATTAATGAAATGGCAAACCTGATTACTTTAACACAGAACTTGGGTTTAATAGGGTCGGCAAAAGTTTAACTCTTGGACATGAATTGATGTGCTAATAAATGCCCGCAAACAAGTTCGTATTTGGATAGTTATGCCGTGCATCTTATTTAAATAAAGAGATGAGATGTAAAGTGGAAAACGTCCTTAATAAAATGCCGAACGGTAATATTACAACGATTGGGGATTGGCACAAACACTTGACTTGCACCAAATTTATGGACTACGGTACTTTATTTCAATGTAATTGCTGACTGAGAAACTTTTTCACGTATTTAGCATCAATTTCCTAAGATTGATAAATAACAATATTTATATCAGCATAAACCTTTCGCTACGATAAAATAGCAACCCTAAGAGAAAAAAATAAAGGGATATATGCTTGGCTCAGAACATCTCAGTTTCCGAACTCCGAAGTACAGACATTATTTAATATTTTAAATGCACGGTGGCGTTAGACTTTAGTGGCCTGGAATAAAAATTGAGATCATAAACTGTAATGCGATAGATTTTCAACCCTAATGAATATAACAGTAACTGTAGAAGCTAGACACATAAAAGTTAAGCCAAAATTAGTCTGGTGCGTATTCACCCCTGTCAAACACCCTTGCCATCCTGCTGAATAGTATCAGATTTATTTACAAATAATAAAATCCACGATGTAAAACAAAACGGGTAATGTAACAAGCTAAAATATTATTCACTTCACTCGATGTATTCTACATAAAATGTATATTACGTTTCCGGAACCTCCAAATTAGACTTGTACACAGATTTTTGTGTTTGCAAGTCATTATTTCCTTCATAATTCTGGTTAGAACAAATAATTCAACTTGTAAGCTAAGAATTAACAGATGCGGTATTTATAAACACTAGTTCGTGGAATCCATTCCTTAATCCAATCGGTCCAATCCACGTTCCACTGTTGTTAGAACAAGGGAATTGATATGGCGCCGAAACAAAAGTTCCCGTCAGCTGATCGCTAATATTACGTTTCGTGAAAAGGATAGATGGATTTTTGAATGAAATAGCATGGAAATGCAATCAAATTCCTTTAATTCAGCTGTAATGCGTCTCATGATCACCAACCAATCATCTATTTGAAACATTTCAATGCATCATCAGTAGAAATGGTTACAATATTTACATCATTGCAAAAGACAAAAAGGTTTAATTGTAAAAGAACCACACAGATTGCACGAAGAAACAAAATTAAACGTATCTCTCAAGCATTTTGCGAATGATAATGAAGCTGCCAGTAAGTCACTTTACCTCAAGTCAAACCATTGATGCTCAACGCGAAGGAAATTATTTAAAAGCTTTATAAGTATTAAAACAATGTTATTGCAGTAGGAATCTAATTAGTCATTACGGTAGGCAGATATGTAGACTGTACTGCATATTTATTCTTTGTGCAGTGGATAACTTGAGTGTATTACATCTGTAATATTCTGAACATCCACCAGATTCGCAATCAAATAACCCGCCTCTCGTGCGCGAAAATGCCATGACTTGGAAGTTGGCAAACTGCCGCGAGATGGCTACTTTGCAAAATTTGTCTGCCTTAAGTGCATTTTAATGTTATTTCAACTGTGAAATGGCGTAAAAAGAACTAAAATGACTCAATAAAATAAATTATAATTTATTTTATAGGGTTTACATTGAATAATGGTACATTTTCCACGCCACTCGAGTTATCACAGTGTAAAACCTAGGCGTTAAAACATATATTAACTTTTAAAAAGTAATCGAGAATAGGATGGCTACCCGAAGGTCCTCCGCCCATGACTCGAAATTAGCGGCGGAGAGCGAGCTCTTAAGGGCCCGCGTCGCCGAGCTAGAGGATAGTGGCGGAGCTCTGCTCCAGGCTGACGGGGTGTGTGGCCGCCTCGGGTGCGGGGGCTCGCCCCGTTGCCTCCCGGACCGCAAGCAGCACCAGTTTCGTGTCCCGGGTGCAAATGCTAATAAGTCGGTCTTGAAGGCGACGGTGGCCAGCCCTTCTCGCCCGGTGGCGACCCCTTCCCCTCGGCCAGAGGGGGGGGGGTCTTATTGCTAGGGAGTTCCAACGTCCGGCGGTTGGTGGCCCCATTGCGGGAGAGGTCGGATAGGGACGTGACGAACCAGAGGGTTACATCCTACAGCATGCCTAGGGAGTTAATTCCTAACGCCACGGCTGCAGTGGGGGCGGCGTTCCAAGGCACGAACTGCTCCATGCTGCGGTTAGTAGCCCATGTCGGCACCAACTCTGCTTCCAGGTACAGATCCGAAAAGATTACTAGGTTACCTAAAGAAATTTCTCGAGGTACGTACACAGCTAATGAGACAAAAGAAAGAATCACCTATCAGAATATGGACCGATCGTGTATTAAGACACCCAAAAGACTTATAAATAGCATCATCAGAAAGCAGACCGCAACGAACACAAAGAAGATTCTAGACGAAGAAATAATTTCCGTATGAATATTTAACTGCCGAAGTTTAAAAAATAAGATACCGGATTTCACCACCCTTTCATAGCTCAGAATCAGATATAATTATAGGAACTGAAAGTTGGTTAACAGATGATATCGCAGACAGCGAAATATTTCCCAAGTGCTTCACAGTTTATAGAAACGACAGACAGAATAGAGCCGGAGGAGGAGTGTTTATCGCGGTTAAAAACTCTACCATCAGTAGAGCTGAGTTATTACCTGATAACTGTATAGAAAGTGTCTGGTGCTCAGTAAAAATACCCAGTGCGAAAAAAATATATGTCTGTGCGTATTATAGACCACCCCATGCTGGCGTTAACTCTATACTAGATCTAGAAAGGCAGATAAAAAGCTTTACATCCCACAACAATGAGCATAGATCAATAATCGGTGGCGATTTTAATGTTCCCACAGTAGATTGGGATTCGTACAGTTTTATAAATAGAGGTAAAGACAAGGATTTATGCGAGTCCCTCTTAATGGCGTTCACCTCAAATTCCGTACATCAATTAGTCACTTCACCAATAAGGGGAAAGGACATTCTTGATCTATTAGCTACTAATATACCCGAAAGAGTTAAATGTAGGAGTTATTGATGGAATCAGTGATCACAGGGCTGTAAACGATAAATTTTCCCTAAGCGTAGAAAAAGTTAACAAACCTAAGAGAAAAATTTATTTATTCAATAAAGCTGACCATGATGGGGCCTAAAACGTGGGTTAAACTGTTCCTTTCTAAGATTTGACGAATTAAACAAAACTAGGAGTGTCGAGGATACCTGGAATAATTTTCTTGCGATAACACGTTCCGCAACACAGAGATTCATACCTAGTAAATATATAAGAGAGAATAAGGAACCCGGTTGGTACAACTCTGAAGTTCGGAAATCACTAAGACGGCAAAGGGTGTGCCATGCCAGAATGAAAAACGCGGTTAAAGATTCCTCCCCTGATAAAATCAACGAAACCCTACAGAATTACAAAGCATCTGCGTCCACTGCCAAGAAGGCCTTCCGGAAGGCGCTAGCGGAATTCAAAAGGAAAAAATTAAGTGAGCTTTTAAACGATAACCCAAAGATGTTTTGGTCCTACGTCAGGGATGTGCAGGGAAAAAAGTCCACCGTAAACCCATTGAACAACGAAAAAGGAGATAAAGTAACAAGTAGTTTAGATAAAGCCAACATATTTAAGTCATTCTTCCACAGTGTTTTCAACAAATGCTCCCAGAATATACCGGAGTACCTTCCGGAAACATTTCTACAGCCAATGCAAGCAATCGACTTTTCCACCCGCGGAATAGAGTTACTCCTTAAAAATATCGACCCAAACAAATCTCCGGGACCTGATGAGATACCGGCTCGCGTGTATAAAGAACTGTCGTCTGAAATCGCTCCTTATCTTAATATTATATTTAAGAAATCATTAGCAGAAGAAAGCGTGCCAAGCGGCTGGAAGATAGCTTCTGTGAGTCCCATATTTAAAAATGGAGACCGGGAGGACCCCAGTTATTATAGGCCAATATCGCTCACCTCAATATCCTGAAAGATTCTTGAGTACATCCTTCGTTAGTTCCATAATGAGGTACCTCGATAACCAAGATTTCTTGATTAATAACCAACACGGATTCCGTAAAGGTAGATCCTGCGAAACTCAACTCGCACTCTTTGTTCATGATATAATGCATGCCGGTGAAAGTAATATTCCAGTTGATGCGACATTTCTAGATTTTAAGAAAGCTTTTGATAAAGTCCCTCATTGCAAGTGACTCGCTAAGTTGGAAACTTATGGAATACACGGGAGTGTTATATGCTGGATAAGACAATTTTTAAAAAATCGTGTTCAAACAGTCGTCCTGGAAGGTGTATCATCCGATACTATTAAGGTCACGTCCGGTGTACCACAGGGAAGTGTCATAGGCCCCCTTCTTGTTTCTTATTTACATAAATGACCTCAGCGCCGTGGTTAATAGCAGGCTCCGTCTATTTGCTGACGATGCGGTGATTTATGGGGACATTCGGAGTCGAGATGACAGAGTCACGTTAGCCAACGACCTAAATGCAATCCAGACTTGGAGCGATACATGGCAATTGGAATTAAATTTGAAGAAATGCGTATTCATACATTTTTGGGAAAGGAGTAACACCCCCCCATTTAGTTACAAAGTGAAGCAAACAGAAATCGCGAGGGTAGATTCCTTTAAATACTTGGGTGTAACAATTACTCACGATCTGTCCTGGGGAAAGCACATACGGGAAATATGCGGTCGCGCTAATAAAAAAATTGGGATTCGTAAAAAGAGTGCTGGGTAAATGTGACGAAAAAGTGAAGGAACGATGTTTTCTAGAGTATGCGGCCAGTATATGGGATCCTCAAGACATTAATTTAATTTCGGAATTGGATCGAGTTCAGCGGAGGGGGGCTAGATTTGTGAAAAATTGCTATGACCAACGCAGTAGCGTAACTACTTTGCCAGAAAATTCAGGCTGGGATTCCCTTACACAGCGGCGTTTACAATATAGATTAAACATATTAAAAACATTTAAAGATGGGTCTTTTTCCGATGACATCAAGAACATAATACGAACCCCAACGTATTACGGGCGGAGGGATCACGAATGTAAGATTAGAGAGATTGACTGCAGGACAGACAGATTTAAATGGTCATTTTTTCCGAGAACAATAAGAGACCAGAATTCTTTTAATCGAAATCGCCCAGGATCCGGCTTGACATAATAAGTATTAACCTACAAGGTAGCGACTGCGCAGGGTTATACGCTAATATTTATATATATATATATATATATATATATATATATATATATATATATATATATATATTTTTTTTTTTTTTTTGTGCAGATTCCCCTTACCTTTCCCCATCCATTTGAAAAACCCTAATCCCCTCATCCCCTACCCTTTCCTACTGGTGCTGCACCCCCTGCCACACACCTTTTTGGTGGCTTGCAGGGTGTAGATGAATATATTACGCGGCCACAGTGATGTATATTTGAAGCCTAGGCATCTGCGTTTCATTGCTTAATGCTTTAGAAATATTTATGGCTATACAGTTTTAAATTAACATCGCGTCAAGAGTGAAATGTGATAATTGACAACTATGATGAAATATACATAAGGCATACCATTCATAACATCCTGCTTCATTTATTAGCAGCAATACGTACTTAGAATTTAACTGATTTCTTTGGAAATTCCTCAAGATCACACCAAAGTGACATTCAAACCAAAAAATACGTAAAAACGCCGCACATTTCAAAAATAAACATTTGGTCGTTTGGGACAAACAACAAAGTCGTCTTAGGCGCACCCAAATATTACGCAGGCTGATAACAATTTGTGAATGATCAAAATTATTTCTCAATTGAATTCGCTACATAATTGCTAACGGAGGAAGAATATTATCGGAAGGAGCAGGATTAAAGAAATCAGCGGACAAGGACTATTTCCGTCTCATGTGCGTCGGTTGATGAACGCACCTACGGAAAGACATAATCGAAAGTTGTCACAGACAAAAAAAGAAATGTTTTTGCAAGGAAAACTTGCTACCACCGCTTTTTTTAAAGCCTATTTGGCCGAAGTTATCATTCAAACGGGGAACGAGGTAGTTCAGCTGTTAGAGCACAATGCTACTGACCAAATGGTCCGGATTCGATTCTCGAGCATGCCTCGTACAATATCAGTCGTACACCCTAACTGATACATTAGCCAAATATTGGACAATATCAGCCCTACCACCAGATATGTTTGATAGAACAAAGATAGGTCGACACAAAAGAAATAAGGTACAGACGCTCTACTTCGCACTATTTCAGATCGCATTTCATAAGATTATATTAATAGCCTCTTTGCATAAATAATACGTAGCAAAAGGTGTGGTTGGAATTGCGTATTTTATAAGTTTCAACACTAAGCATAGTTGCTACAACTCCAACAAAGTAAAACCACCAAAAATCTAGTGAATATCACGAACAAGTGAGTCCACGTACTATTGCCTTTTGTGCAACTTATGTATGATACATTATTTACATACAATGATATTAATAGGAACGTCTAAGTCATTTCAGGGAAATACAATTCACCTACCAGCTCAAATCAAAATTTACCGACTGATATGAATGTTAAACGTGATGCAATTACGGTCAACTACTCACCTCTATCTGCAGTAGGTCCTGAATTATCTCAAATACTAATAAACCATCTGTTCTATTCACATCGAATACATTAACATGCCAGTCGTCGGATTTTAGACATGGCCTGCATACAAATCAACTACCATCCATCCACATTTTCAAATGATACTTTTATAGAAATATCACGACAAAAAAAACTTCACCATCGATCCGAGGTAAGAAGCAGAGCGTTTTTCACTATACAACGCTCGCTTCGATTAAGAAAATGGTCTCCACTGATTCGATGAACGCTTTTAACAATTTATTCATATCTAAAATTGAGAATACTAAAGATTTCACCAAAAAACTCGTGACAACATTCGTACTACCATAATACTGGTTCGTGGAATCCATTTCTTAATCCAATCGTTCCAATCCACGTTCCACTGTAATTAAAACACGGGAATCGATATGGCGCCGAAACGGAAATTTCCGTCAGCTGATCTCGAATGGTACGTTTGGCGAAAAGGATTGATTGATTGATTGATTTTTGAATGAAAAAGCATGGCAATGCAATAATTTTCCTTAACTTTAACTTTAAAAGTCTCATAATCACCAACCAATTATCTGTTTGAAACATTTCAATGTATCATCAGTGGAAATGGTTACAAAATACACCACTAACATCATTGAAAAATACACAAATGTTTAATTGTAAAAGAATCGCGCAGATTGCTCGAAGAAACAAAATTAAACATACCTCTCAAGGAAGCTATGAATAATAATTAAGCTTCAAACAAGTAGCTATACCTCAAGTCATACCAATAATGATTAACGTGACGGTCATTATTTAAAAGTTTTAACAGTAATAAAACAATGTTATTTCAGTAGGAATCTAATTAATCATTACAATAGGCAGATATGTAGACTGTAGTGCATATTTATTCTTTGTGCAGTGGATAACGTGAGTGTATAACATCTGTAATAATCTGCACATCCACCAGATTCGCATTCAAATAACCCGCCTCCCGTGCGAGAAAATGCCAATTCTTGGAGGTTAGGCAACTTCCGCGAGATGGCTACTTTGCCAAAATTGCCTGACACTAGTGTCTTTTAATGTTATTACAAGTGTGAAATGGAGTAAAAAGAATTAAAATGACTCAATTAAATACATTATACTCTAATTCATAGGGTTTACATCAAATAATGGTCCATTATAATGAAATGAATTTTGTATTTCCCATAGTAGTTACTTCACGAGTTCTACAAAAAGTCTATTTAAAACCTCGTTGTTCAGTTTCCACAGGATTGTCAGACTGGTTTCCCTTCAAGCGAATAAATCTTTCGCCTTTATTGTCTGTTCCTCATGTCTTCCGTATGGAGGGCAAAATGAGGTATGTATCTCTGGCTAAGCATGCTAGGTTTTGTAGAAAATATTAATTATTAATAAATGTTATTAAAGATTTCCGTGGAGGGGATCATATCTGTCTTACAAGACAATTTTTGACTGTGCCCAACCCTGTTGGGCCATATAATTGGTAACCACTACATAGGTAACATACATAACGCTAGACTTCATGAAGGGTATTCAGTAAAATATTTTTTGAGAGAAGACGATGTGCGTTAGTTGCCCAATGATGGCCACCTGACGTGGAGTTGACGCGGATAATGAAAAAAACCTGTACATGGGCTGGAAGAGGTAAATTGAATTTATACAACAAATTAATTCATAGTAGGTCCCTTCACTTCTTTCAAAAGAAAACATGAAACCTCATCTATTCATACATAGATGTACCCTTGGGCAATACCAGCTTAATTACTACCAGAGAGTACACCAAATACCTGCTGATTATTATAAGATTCTCGCGTCAGCAATATTCAACTTTAGAATCAATACAGGAAACGTAGGAATTGGTTATAAAAGGAGTTAATGTAAATGGAGAAGACATCAACACGCTCCGGTTTGCACTCATGACATGACAGTGGTGGCGGAAACGCGAGAATGAGGACACCTTCTAGCAACTCTCAAAGTCCCTATGGACAATCTAGTACAGGGGGAATATTTAATATGAACATGAAAAAGAAGAAGACTAAACTCATTGTATGTGTGCGGAAGATGGAAGCCGAATGGAGACATATCACAATACGATGAGTGAAACTAGAGCAAGTGGAACATCCTTCATCTACGTACCTCGGCAGCAGTATCAGTGACAAGGGATGTAAGAAGTTCGACCGACATCAAGCGAAGAATAGCCCCAAGATAAGAACGCTAATTCATGAATAAGAAGAGGCAATTACTAATGTTCAATGAGCATAGGATTGCAAACAAGGAAGGAATTCGTCAAAGACTCGTGTGGAGCATGACAATCTGCGGATCGGAGACATGGAACATTGGAAAAGTGGACAAAAAATAAGAATAGAATAGAAGTATTTGAACCATGGTGTTGATTAGCAGAATGCTGAAGCTATTAAATGGACAGAGAAAACGGGAGAAGGAACGAGAAAGTATGTATACGGAAGGAGAGAAGAGGACAAGACTATTATTATTGAGAAGACATTACGGCAAAGAAGAGGCACAATGGATTGATTAAGGAATATAATAGAAGGGAAGATATCATTCCACGAGAAAGACCAAGAGATATTCACATACAGAAGAAATTAAGAAGGACGTAAAACAGAGGGTGTATCAACGAATGAGGGAATTGACATTGAATAGAGAAGAATGGAGGGCTGCTGTCAACCAATCCTAGCATTGAAATACTGATGATTATGACTACTGTAATTAAAAATAATACACCACCTCAGCTATGAATTTAAACAAAATGGATACATATATAATAATAAAAAAACAACGATAAGCGCAAGCGATGTATTCTACAATAAATATATTTCAAGTTTCTGAAAGTTCCCAAATAGTCTTTTCCACGAGTTATCGTTTTGCCAAATATTATTTCCTCCTTAACTTATGGTTAAAAGAAATAATTCAACTCGTTAGCAAATAATTTAAGAGACTCCGCAGATTTCAAAAACTATTCATACAAAAAATTGTTCTGATGATTGTCATATTTCTAATTTAAATTGAATATACACCACCCTTCCAAAGTTATTACTTAGAGTAATAATTTAATACAAGGATTAAGGATCGAAAACGTAATGGCATAAACCAATAGTGTTTCCGGAAGATATTCCAAAAATAGATTATTATTGAAAATTACCACATCCATAGCAGAGTGAAATTGCAGCTGAAAGCGATGTTCGCAAATGTAACGCATTATCCACTGTCTTAATCTCATTATATCTTAACTTTTTTCCATCTTCAATTACATTTTAAATGTATCTGGTCACAATTAACAGTCCTTATGCCATCTGCCTTTCACTTCTTGGATATGAATATGTTAGTACGACTAAACTAGACCTACCTTTTCAATAGGTATCACGATTTCATTCGCAATCAGTTTGGACGAATTTTAACTGAAGAGACCTCCAAAGAATGCACAAACTTCTCCAAATTGATGAGAAAACAGTGAGTGTTAGACGAAATTTCCAAGGAATGCGATACATTTGGTACACACTCGTATCTTTGTTCGGATTTGAAGAAGAAAACTTCCTGAATACGCCTTGATGTCTTGGCACGGTCAAGAAAGGTTTGCGTACGGAGGCTTGGCTAAACCAGCGGAAGAGGGCGAAGAGAGAGACAGTCATAGAAGGAGATTTTAAAACGGCGAGCCCCCTTGGCGTACTGCGTAGGCGAACATGGAAAAATCGAAGGCCAGGGTTACAGGAGGGGTATAAACAGATTTCTCAGAAGAGGGCTGGGGGAAGGTTAACAAGAAACTCCTTGAACTGACTCGTCGTCTCAAGAAGAAATGTGGACTCAAAAATGCCTGCTTGCTATTTGGTGGCATCACCAACAATTATCATATTACGCCTAAAATATTAGTTGTTTCGCTATATCGGTTTATCCACACAGAAATTGACTAATTACTCAATTGAGGGCACGCTATTATAACATCCAAAAACACGGAATAATGAACATTATATACATTCAGGTTAATAGAAATAAAGTTACGCTGTGAATCGTTGCCATGACATTAAATAAACAGTGATTGTTAAGGTTTAACACTAAGGTTGAAAATCAATAAATAAACAATATTGTTACAGCGGACGACTTAAACTTTGGGAATTGTAAAGAATGTATTTAAGCAAATTTTGCCTTGTTTCAGCAGGATGGTTGATACCGATCTGCCCGAGGGCCCCGGGTTCGATTCCAGTGCAAGGCACTCTGGGCAGCACTTAAGACATTTGATTTTTCGAGTACCAGGTCTTCCTGGGAAACCGGCAGGGGGAAAGGATCTGGCCCCCTTAATACCCTGATGTGTTAATTTTCACACGCCGTATAGGGCTTAGTGCCGTGTCATCTCTACAATCCCCCTACTAAACCGACCTTCGGGTTGATTACTGTGTTTATGGTCTTTTTTACAAGTTCAATTGAAATTATACATACACTGCATGAGCTATGGATTTAAAGACAACGGACAATTTAACAAGAGAAAAAAATATTCCACTCATTTGAGGTATTCTAAGAGGTATGCGTTACGTTTTGTGAAGATGAAAAATGCCTATTGCATTCTACACACTTCATGTTCACCCGAAATGAAGACCTTTTCCAGAAATGCACCGACGCTTTGAAATTGTTAAGAAAACAAGAGGCTAAAACGAAATTTCCAAAGAATGTGATACATTTGCCTTGTACATACACACGTTCGTATTTCAAGAAGAAAACTTGGCGATTGCCCTAATTTCTTGGCATGGTCAAGAAAAGGTTCGAGTACGGCTAAAAGCAGCAAAAGAGGGGAGAGGGTCATAAAAGGGGATTTGAAACGAAAGGTCGCCTTGGGCCCCCTTGGCGTACTGCTGGGGCGAAAATGGAAAACCCAGGCCTCGGGAGAAAGGGGGGGAGGTATAAACAGAATTCTCAGAAGAGAACTGGTGGAAGATTAAGAAGAAACTCCTTGAACTGAAGCCGTGGTCGTCTCAAGAAGAAATGTGGGCAACTCCAACACTGCTTGCTTGCTATTTGGTGGCAACCACTGTCAATTATCATATTACGACCGAGATACTTGCTGTTTCGCTATTAACCAGCCAACTGCGTTTCTGTGACTGTATTATATCGGTTTATCCACCAAGAAATTAACATGTTATTCACTTGAAAGCTCTCCAAAAGCACGAAAGAATGAACACATACATATACGGGCAAGTTATTGCAAATAAAGTTATGCTATGAACCGTTGCCATGACATTAAATAAACAGTGATTGTTAAGGTTTAATACTAATGGTTGCAAATCATTAAATAAACAATCGCGTTACAGCGGACTCAAACTTTGGGAATTGTAAAAAAGAATCCCATTACATATCACTTAATAATACCAAATGGGCCAACGAGTGTCATTTAGCACACAGCGATAGAATTGCAACCTTATTACATAAAACCACAAACATATTTCGAGTGAACCAAATTCCTGATTATTCGAATTCCGGACGCATGATTCAAGGTTGGTTTACATTTCAAATAACTTTTAATGGCTATAAAAGCTAAGAGTGATTCCATAACTGATTCATTGACAATGCTTGGCTTAAGTATAGATGTTATTAAGTAGCTTTCTTACCTCCAAACCAGGCCGATTGATGCTACTATTCCATAGTGTTTGCCCTATCTGGTCTTGCTTCCAAATAACCCTCCCTCCAACTAAAACAGCTCTCACCACTGCCCTTCCCCCACCCAACGGTCCAATTGCCGCCAATTTCAAAATGAGATTTCGGAACGCATTGAGCTGTTCTTTGTTTTCTGTGAAAGAAACGTAAATATTGTGTTACGAAAATTCTTGTCCTCGCTGTTGTACGCATTCTCCAGTATCACTCTAGTCTTCAATACATCTTGTTATAGACAGTGAAGCTGTTTCTTACGTATCTTATTCCCACCGTGGACAGTAAGAAAGGTCATGTCCTGAGTTGTCCGATCATTCGTGGTAAATTGTTCCGAATCCCCAGGAATGAACAGGAAAAAAGTATCGCAAATGGAAACATTGGTTGCAACAACAAATCCAAACATTTTTCCTTATCATTTGGTCCCAAATGATAGTTCATAAGGTCGATTACACTTACGTAATGCATTCAATATATCTCTTGTCATCTATAGAACCCGTAAATCACCCACGTAATGAACAGACGTCATTGAATGTAAATATGATCTGGAAATTTACAATGACTCGTGTCTTTTTTTAAATATAGTAGCGGCAATGGGTTAAACTCCTCGGTAAGTCTTAGCCAAAACGATTTACTTGGGCTTAATGCATTGAGCTAGGCCGATAGTAATGCATTAATGCTACGAAATCATCTATCGAACTCAAGAATTTGTTACGTGAATTCTCTGAGAAATGTTACTTTAAAACTTTCAAATCGGTTAAAGAGGGAAATTTTAACTTGGTGGACCCAAGGAAACGGGGAATAAAACTGCTGCATGAATTACATCAGTGAATTGAAAGTGTTGAAGTTTTTATTTAAAGTGAATCCAATGGAATAGCTGCTTGAGGAGATGATGCAATATGTCAAAGGGTATTGCAATGCGTCTTATTAGCATGACCTGTAGTCAATTACTACATACTGTTGTTCATTTCCATACTTTTCTGTGAGTAGTTTAAATACATATATATAATACAGGGTTCGACCGTAAAATAAGTGTACTGATTTTTACTCGCCGCTCCAGGCGCGCCCAGCACCGCTCTGATGGGCTGCGATTGGAGGGGGGTATGTTGGCAAGCGACGCTGAAAAAGGCAGTCGGCTCCGAGCTGTGGTGTAGTGAGGAGCTCTGTTAACGCGAACCTCCACGCTCGACCCACGTCACGGAACGCGATGCCGAAGTTTTTGGAGCAGCGTTATTCCATCACATTTCGTTAAAGCTTGGGAAATGGCCTACCGAAACTGTCGGTATGATTAACCAGGCTTACGGGGAGTCAGCCATGTCCAGAAACATGATCTTTCGGTGGCACAAGATGTTCGTGGAGGGCAAGGAAGAGGTCGACGACGAACCACGGCCTGGTTTTTTCGCGGGTAATTGTTGAACAATTAATCCATAAATTATACGCAAGACGACGTTCTTTTGTTTTTAGAGACGATGTTTAAGGCGTTTCAAAGGCAGTTCTCCCTTTTTAGAAATTTGTATCCTTCTTAATCCAGCGATTACAACTGCCATCCCTCCCCCCCTCAACAAAAAATTGGCTTCAAAGTTGAAATTCTCAATTCACACAAATCAAACGAAGATGTTTCAATAGCCTTGATTATTGTTTATTGTTACCAAATAAACCAATATAAACCTCGAAATTAGTCCAAAAGCAAGGAAAAACCCCAAGAAATGCATCAGTTTAAGTTTTTTCGCGGAAAATTGTTGATCAATTAATCCATATATTATGCGCAAGTCGACGTATTTTTGTTTTCAGAGTCAATGTTTTAGGCTTTTCAAAGGCATTCCTTCCCTTTTTCAACACGTCTTGGCATCTAGTGACATTTACCACCAAAAAAATTACTTTCATAAGAACTCCTTGTGAGTCAAGAGACTGGGCTAATATTCGCCCCTTTTATCATAAATGCAGGTTAACTTATGTTCTTTTGTGGTAATTGTGAGAAAGGTCGGAATTCCATCAGTTCGAGATAATTACATTATTTTATTTTTTCGGAAGCGACGCGTATGTCAATTCCGTCGTATCTATAGAACACCATTGTTGAGTGATTTGCGGCGCGATTGCTAGTGACTCATCTGTTTAAAGTGGGCTAGGTATGGGTGAAATTGCATCATAATTTATGATAAAACGGGAAAAAGTGCCCTTTCCATCGGTTTCAATATGTAATCAATGCCGAGATGCCGGGGAGATTGTGGTACGCGACGGTAGAAGTCGTTGAAAATTTGTTTCGGCAAGATTGCGGATTTCTTTATTTGACGGAACGGAACATGAATTTCAATCCACTCCAAGTTCATCTAAACTGAATATTTGATTACACTTGGTCATCTGCAGTCGGGTCATTGCATTTGCCTTTCTTTCGGCTGAGATATTTCAATGTAGGTACTTTATTCTTGGGGAGTACTCGTCACATCTCATTGCATTATGTTTCCATGCTCTTTTGGAGGGCAATCTTAAATATTAATTAAACGTCGTAGAACAGGAGTCAAACGCGTGTGAACGTTTGTAGCAAGATCGCGGAGGCGATTCAAATGGTTTGCGCGTGCATGTTCATAGGTAAAGGTCAAGGTCGCTGGGTGCTAAGAGTCCTCCAGGGCATTCCGTCCTATTTTTCTTTGAGTCGCTCTCTGCCTTAGATTGGAGTTGGAAACTCTTTTTTAGGGGAAGATGCTCTAATGGCGACGAATGACTCGTTTTTCGAACACTCATAGCTTCACTTAATAGAACTACTCTTGCGTAAGCCAGACATTACGTATTATCACGCTCCGATGCGCAATGAGTTTCAAGTATTTCGTTTAAATACTCAGCTGAATATATTAAATTATTATTAAAATAATAAAACGGTGTTGGATGTTCGATGTCTTCATTTTGAGTGGTTGGGCATTATTTTGAATGCGAATTATATAAAATGTAATAATTATTATAAGAGATGATTATTTGTTCACGCCCATTCGGTAGTGCTTTGACTTTCATGTAACTTGTTTTTGAATCTATTTCACTAATGCGATTGGTGTGTGTGTGCGTGGATAAGGATTTCTTGAAAAGGGAAGAGTGTGACTGTGTTATCAGAGAGAGAGAGAGGGAAATGCTGGAATAAAATTTAGATTCCAAAGGAATGCATCTTCGGAGAATCCAGAGAATAGGAATAATATTAAGTTGTCCCATTTATGAACTATCTCAAAATATATTTTTTGTAAATTTGTTTCAATGCGTACATTGATCAGTCTTAAAGACGTCCGATTTGGATTGAGCTCTCTCCCGGGAGGCCAGATTTAAGCTTCCCACCCTTAATCGTCTCTCCGTAACTCTCCCGCCATTGCATTTTACTCTCCAAAATGTTTCTTTCTGATGACGATTCTTTGACAAGATAGTCTACACATTTGCTATACTCAGGAGAATCATCGTCGCTGAAAACTCAAAGTGTCGTAGCTACGTACGATATCGTCGTGCGTCGAGGCTAGTGATATTCTAAGAAAGATATCTTATTTTTCAAGCCATTATGATTACTACAGATTAGTGCCTCTTTTGAAAAACCTTTACGATCATAAAAATTGCTATTCAACAACATAAACTTACTCGTTTCATTTGCATTATAAGCTCTCATTGGTTTCGAGTTTGACGGTTAAAGATTTCCTATTCAGCGATAAAACTTGTAGAGTAATAGGATGTGAAGTTTCGATCATGTATATTTCGACGTCACATGTATCAAAAGGACCGTACCTTTGTTCGGTACTAGGTTTAGTACTATTTCTATACTAGGTTCAAATCTTCCTTGGACCCTAGCTCGGGATTTACGAGTCGTCTGTTCAGTTTATGACTTGTGATGCACTTCAACTCAGAGATTCCGGGTCTTTGTACGGAGGCAATTACGTTTGTGAGAACACCTGATAAGTTTCGAATCCCAAATTTCGGATTTTCGTTTGGGCTTCAGAAACTAATATTAGCGTTTACTTTTTTGAGTATTTTTGTCGTCCCATTGTAAGTTCGGGTTGAAACTGATGGGAAATGAATTGTTTCTTTGCTGTTTTATTCGACTATGTGGGAGTGGTGTATTTATTCGAAAGTGTTGCTTACGGTTGTATATTGAGTCAATGGACATTTTTGTGCGGGAGATGTATATCTCAATAACCACAGCGTTGATTGCTTGTTATCCAGTTGGCTATGTAATCGAGGGTGATGGACAAATGGATGCTGCGGGATTATTTCTATGCATTGAACGGTACCGTAATGTCATATTTTGGAGGTTTCCGTGTTGAATGAATTGAGGAAGATGTTTTGGTTTTAGATACCGAATGAATCTGTAAACAAAAGTGCTTTGTACAGTTCTTTGAGCCACTTTGCGAGCAATTGTAGATGGGGTAGTTTAACAGTGCGATGATAGGTAATGTATGCGAGCATTAATGGATCATTTCGGCTTGCGATTTCCAAAATAAACCGTTATTCAAATTAAAAAATGTGGCGCAACGTTGGAGTTGTTTTAAAAATCTCCATCGTTTGATCGATTTTTAAGTGTTTTTCACCTAAAATATCAATTGTAGATGACGCAAAGCGACCATCGTCATTACATTTTAAAATCTTGGATGATTGATAGTTGGAGGATCTTGGATTATTTCTTCTTTTTTTCCTTATTTGCTGTGGGCCTTTGAATTTTTTTAAATATCAATGCTATCTCCTGGGCTTTTAGAAAATGATTCTTTCTAATCGCTTCCTCTAGGCCACGTGGAAAGGTTTTCCCTATGGACAATAATTACATCAAGTCCGTCCTTAAGTGATATGCAAGTTTTTAGCTTTTACGCTTTTTACTCCCCCTCGGTTTTTCATCTTTCTTGGCATTATCTTCCTAAACTCGTTTCCCGGAAACCATTCGTATATAATTCTTTCTTTTTTTTTCGTCGTAACAGTTGCGCGGGCAAAAGGCCACACCCTCGTCTTTAATCTCATTTCTTTGGTTTCTTTCTCGAGAAACAGAAATAAAAAACCTAAGATATAAACTCCTGACATCATGGTTTCCAACGAGGATACGCCGTGTTTCATTAAAGATTATTTAGAGAATTAAGTTGAACCCCAGGGCGGAGAATGAGATTTTAGTTTTGGATGTGATTTTGATATGTTCACAAATGAATGTATTTTATTTAAACTGAAACGATAAGTACTTCAATGTGCTCCTATGCCTCCCCTCCAAATAAACTGCAGAAGGTTATGCTTCCAATTAAACGTATTCTCGTAGAGAAGGATTTAATTTTAAACTAATTTTAATTTTAATATAGTAAATGCGTTGGTTTAGGAGAAAATTATTATAATACTTTTGAAATTGAACACGCGTATAAATTTGTGTGGAGTGTCTAGTTAGACAATGGTTTTTTCGCTATTCTGAAATAGGCTTGGAAATTATGAAAGGGTATTCTTATGTACAAAAGATTAGTATTTGTATTAATATAAGTTTAAACTCGCTAAATTGAATAGGTTAGTAGAAAAATATTAGTTTGCCTGGGGCGAAATTGAAGATCTTTCGTTGTGAACAGATCCCTGATTTCTGTGAAGTGGGTTGTATAAATTAATTTTTTGCTGTGAACCTAAAAGTAAAATCGATGTTTTGTAATTTAATATATATATAAATAAAGGTTATGTCTAGAACTGATTTAAGTTTCAACTATCATTCTTTTCTGGCTAAGTTGAAATTTATTAAAAGACTTAATAACGTGAACAAACGAAAATATTTAGCGGGTAAAAGATCACGGAATAACGTTGCTCTAATTCAGATTCATTTTGTTTTTCGACGCGGACAAAAAACTTGCTTCACTAAAAACGGTTTCCTCACTCAACGACAGCCCGCAGGCGACTGAGGTTGGTGTTGGTCTGTTGCTAAGAGCCCCCTCCACCTTACCCTGCCAGGCAGACCCCCCTCCACCGTTCCGTTCGCGCCAGAGAAAATCAGTCCTACCGCTTTTAGGTGCGACCCTGTAAAACCCCTTAATGGACCCATCCTCCTTGCGTGTCCTTATCATAACAACATCTCTTAAGAATGTGGTGTATTTTCCCCAGACTTCGTCTAATTCTTTCTGCCTAATTATCTCTAACAAGGATCCCAGTAATACTTTCCGAATATTCCACGAAAGAAGCCTTGACTATAGAGGAAAATAAAACACCTCTCTCTTAAAACTTATATTGCTTTATAGATTGCGTACTTTCTGATAAAGTGATAATTTTGAAACATTTACCGCCATGTCTAGGTCAGAGCGGGTACTTCTGGGCCTTTCCATGTATGTGAAAGCGGAGACTATGAAATACTCGAAGGTTTTACCCTCAAACACGTCCACTCGCCCATCCGCTAGCGAGCGCGACCAAGGGATTCGCGAACTCCCGCGATATCCGACGACCACAGTTCACGTCGTCTGCGAACACGCAGTCGACGTCGAAGCTTCTCTAAGTATATCCTTCCTGGCGGGTCTCCGTGTCACGGTCACCCCGTTTGGTTAACCTAACTTGCCCGTGCAATGTCACCGTTGCCAGGGAATCGGGCATACAAAGAATCATTGTTTTTTGTAGCCGGACTGCGTTCGGTGCGGCGAAAATCATCTCAGCAATGAATGCATTTAGTCTCGTGAAACCCCGGCAATCTGCTATCAATGCGGAAAAGATCACCCCGCGAATTACCGTGGATGCGATGTCCACAGGGAAGCCAAGCGCTTGCAGGCCGCGAAGAGAATTCACTTCAGAACACCACATAGACGTTATTCTTCATCAGGAAACTTTGTTTAAACCGCGCATCTCTTTCTACTCTTCCGATCACATTACACACCGTCTCGACCGCAACGCTCAAGGTGGAGGAATTGCTATCCTGATTGAACGGGATATCCCTCATCCCCTCCTCGACGTCCCCACCCTCTCCTGCATGGAAGCTCTCGGAATCCAAGTACGTACAACTCCGGGGAACCTGAATAAATTCAACATTTACCAACTCTTCGGCCGGTCGCGTAAATTGAATAAAAACGACCTAAACCTATTGATGTTACGTCACAGGTCGGGCTTGTACATTGGGAGATTGGAATTCTCATAGCAGACATTGGAATTGTTCCTCGACCTCCCGAAACGGGCGCATTTTGCATGCGTTCGCATCGAACCTACCCTCTTCCCTTCTCGCTCCCCTGGAGCCGACACGTGTCTCCCGATCCCCGGTCTTTCGAGGATAACTCTCTCTGGAATATATCCAAGTCCCTTCGCCGTAACCTTAAATCTACCGAAATCAAATAGTGCTTTGCGTTTACCTGAGTCCGTAGCTATGACAACAATTTTTTTTACCAAACATCCGTTAAAGGAATTGCTTTATAATATGAACACACAAAGAGTATATTTTCAGTGCGGTACATTTTTGTAAATTTTACAATATGTGTGTATCCGTGTTTATTATAAATTCCTGGTTTTGTTTAATTTAAACTTTTCTTATTTTTAATATAATATTGAAACTCGTGTGAATGAGTTGAGCACCAAAAAAGTGCTTTCAGTGTGATCTGCTGAGTGCATTGGAAACTCATTGCGATAGATATGGGATGAAGTTCGATATAAATATGAGGATGGTCCCAGGAGTACCTGTCCCAACAGAGAAAACACGAAAATTTTGAGAAAAAAATGTATTGATTTTTCAAAATAATATCCTTTCAGTTCTAGACATCATTTCCCCTGGGATTTTCAATAAGTTTGATACCATTTTTGCACACACCTGAGCAATATGTTACGAAGGTAATATGAAAATCATCCCATGGGCATTCCAAAAAAACCATTGCCTTGCCTCTAGTTGAAACGGTCTTTGCCTCTTTGAAGCTGGTTCTCCGCTTTGAATCCATTGTTTTGTTTGCTCTTTTGTCTTGGGTTTGAAGTAATGGACCCATGTCTCATCCATAGTTATGAAACGGCACGAAAATTCTGCTTTGTTGTTGTAAAAACTTTGCTTAGCACTCAATGGAAACATCACAACACGACACTGCTCGAGTGTGAGCACACAGCTTTCTCGTGTCCAAACATCCAGTTACTATGTGATGCACTGCACTTTTTGAAATGCCTACTATGTCTGCTAGCTTGCGCAATTTCAGTCGACGTTCATCCAGTATCGCTTTGTGGATTTTCTTCATCATTTCTGGAGTCGTCACCTCATTTGGTCAACTCCAACAGCGATGTTCTCGTCTTGACAGCTCGTACGGCCTCGTTTCAAACTCTGCCACCCAATTGTATTGTATAACTGTTGTATAAACAAAGGAGAAGACTCACTCCCAGAAGAGTAGAATAAACCAGTTCAGCTTTGTTTATATGTTGGATGGGGGCTGAGGCCTTTCAAATAAAAGTATTGTATCACATATAACGATGACCGATTTTCTATGCATTTGAACAAATTCACTGGTGAACGCTCACTTTTAGACGGCTGCCAAACAAATACTAAACAACGTGGGGTCTTCAAACTTGAATCATGTACTTAATAGATTGCGTACTTTATAATACGGTGATATTTTTCAAACAACTACTGCCGTCTCCAGTTTAGGCCGGGTACTTGTGGGACCACCCTCATAAAACAAAGGCACAGCAGTTTTCCAGAAAGAAAAAGGCTAAGCCTAGCATCGAAATAGGAGATGATGAGGAAGATAGGGGAAGTGAGGGAGAGGGGGGGAAAGTGGAGTGCTGGTACAAAAACCTATTATAGTGGGCTAGGGGAGGGGAAGGGCATTTATTCATTTATTTTCAAGCATCATTCACATTCAGCAGCGGTGCCAATTTACGGTGAAAAATATAGCAAAAACATGAAAGCGGACAAAAGACAATAACATTTTAACAGTAAACAACAAGAACCAAAGGTGGAAAAGGGGAAAAATTTAATTTGTTGAGAGGTGGGATGGGAGTTTGGGTGGTGGAATTATTGCATGATATATTAAAAGGATGGAGGGTGTGAATTGGGGGAAAGTGAATTAAGAAGGGAGGAGAGGCGAAATGAAGACGTAGCTTTAAATGAGAGATATCCTAGGAATATGGAGCAGGGAGAGGGTGGGGGTGGATTTAGTTGGTATCCTGAAGTTGAAGTAAAAGAGAAAGCGGTAGTAGTAGTTTTGAGGGGAAGCGACCGACAGCTGAGGTCATTTGCACCATAGGGGATGGACAGGAAAGGATGAAGGGTGGAGAGAGAAACCCGGCGTCGGCATTAGCCTACTCTTACTAACGAAAGGCACCAAGGGGTCAAACAGTTCGACGTCCCATCCGACGGACGGCGTACTCACTCAAAATGCCCTCCACAAAGCACAAATCAAGTAGGGATACCACTGGAAAATATTGAAAACCGCCACTGGGATTTAAACCCGTGCCCTCTGGGTGGGAAGCCAGTACGGATAGCCCCCGCACCATCTCAATCCCCGTGAAAGGGAGAGAGAGAGAGCAGTTCAGGGCAGTCAATAGCTGAGTTTAGGGTGTTGTGGAAGGGTTTCAAATCAGCCTAAAGTCTGCAGGTTTTGGGGACAAGAAATGGATTAAGAAGACAGAAGAGCATTTTGAGGACATAATGCAGAAATGTGGGGATTCTGCGTTTGACAATTTTGGCAAAGAAGTGAGAGATGTACAATCAAGGGATTTTAAGATTAGTTCCTGGGATGAGGTCGACCAAATTTGGGGAAGCAATACGATAATAATATGAGAAGGACAATTGTTGAGAAGTACGAATGGAGTGCTATGGTATCTTTAATTTATGTGAAGCAGTGTGGAAGGCCTAATTGGGACATTGCTTTATTTTTTACAGTCTGTATGTGGTGGGAGTTTAATTTAGTTTATGGTCAGTTCTAACGCCCAAGGTCTTTCATGGTTGTTACTCTATTTGAGGGAGTTGAGTTAATTGAGTAGTGGTTGAATTAATTGGTATGTTCGATGGTTTCTGGCTCAACTTTATAAAAGTTCATGATAATTAATGAAGAACATAATGTATCCGTCCACTGTTCATTGAGAGTACAGTGGAAAAAACACGTTGTGATTTTCATTTAATGAGAGGTGGGGTGTTTTAGTCCGCATTGGTTTGACATTCATTGAAGGGCGGTCAATGGTCATCACTGCATTGGCGGGGGTGGTGTTTGGTGTGGAAAGATTTGAGAGTCTGTCACGAATTTAAGGAGGGAGAAACGGGAGAGGTATATTGTTTCGTTGACCGCCACAAAATCGTCCGACGGAATGGATTGCCAAATTTCCAACTCCTCCGAAGCATTCAATTTGAGTCTTTTTCTTCTGTATGGCGAATGTCCGCTGTGTAGTTACTGGTGTGATTTATTTTATCGGAGATTTTCGGCGAATTGGGATCTGTTGTCTTTCTTTGTGAAGCAAGATTGCTATTCTTGAATCCTAATATCGAAATTCCTCCCTGTCTGTCCAATGTAGATGGCGTTGGAGTCCGCACAATTGAGTTTATAAAACCCTGCTTTGTTGCATGATGTCAATTTTGTCTTAGGGTGAACACATTATGTTTTTTAAAGTGTGTGTGTGTGTGTGTTGCCAAGCGCTGTCTTGATTTTGTTCCTGGAGAGTATATGTTGTATCCCGAGTGAAATGTGGCCAAGGAATGGAATGTTTATCAGAATAGGATGGCAGGAAGTATAGTCCGTGAAACAATTCATGCGTGTGTTTGCAGCAAAATGGTCGGAGTAGTCAGGACGTAGGGAGAAGAAGGATTGCATTATTTTGGGAGCAGAGAATCTTAGAAACATTAAGGTGGAGGAGGGAATTGTGAGTTGGAAGAATTGGGGGGGGGGGTTGGAGTAACAGGGTGATTAAGAAGGAGATGGCTTGATAGGAAACACACTTTGATGTGTGGAGCATTGGAAAATAAATATATGTGTGTGTGTGTTGGTATATATATGTATTTTATATATATATATATATATATATATATATATATATATATATATATATATATATATATATATACACATATATATATAATACATATATATAGTATACCAACACACACACATATATTTATTTCATCCCGTCCAACATCCCTATCCTGTTCCTTCCCTCTCCTCTTTTGCCCAACATTCTCCCCTCTATTACAGTCTTCAACATCCCACTGCCGGTCAACACCCCTTTCATCCACTTTTCCTGCCTCCATAGTAATATCTCCCAACAAACCCCTGTATTCGCCCACCATACCAAGTACTTCCTCATTTGTTTTCCTTTTTTCGGTCCATTTAACCTTCTGCATTCTTCTCCACACCCGCATTTCAAAAGCCTCCAGTCTACGTCTATACTCCAGCTTCAATGACCACATTTCCACGCCGTACATAGCTACGCTCCATATCACAGTTTTTACGAGTCTTTTCCATAACATCCTTACTAATGTCCCTCTAATCTTAACTCCCTCCTCCTAGTGTGGAAGCCTCTTTGCCTAGCGCAATTCTTCTCCTTACGTCCCTACTACTTTGACCGTGTTGGTCCAAAACACTTCCGAGATACGTAAACTGTTCTACCTGCTCAATTTTTTGCCCTCCTATTTTAATGTTAAACTTGGCCTTTTTCCTTCTAGAAAATCGCATAACCTTTGTTTTATTAATATTTATTCTCATTCCATACCTGTCGCACTAAATTTTGTCGCACTAAATTTCCAATTCACTAAGCAATGCTTGCAGCCCCTCTATTGGCTGACTGACACTTAATTCCCCTCAAGCCCCGCCTCGGCTAAATATGTATGTATATATATATGTATATATATATATATATATATATATATATATATATATATATATATATATATATATATATATATATATATATATATATATATATATATATATATATATATATATGCAAACACGCAAACTACCAACTAACACACACGCAAATTACCAACCAACACACACGCACCTACAAATATAAATGATATCTTTGCGATGCTCAATTTTGTTACGACTTGTTAATTCGATGTTTTCTTAATATTTCTAAGGCGACTTTGGTTACTTACTGTTACTATGTGATTGTTGGTTATGTTCATGGGAAGGAATAGGTCTTCGTTGGTGTCTCAACTGTGTTCAATGGAATCTATTTCCCCCTTATCCTATCGTATTTGTCGTCTGATCTACTTCTAAGTGAGTGGCGTGTGTGGGGCCATTGTAATAGTAATCCCATTAGTACTGTCATTCTTAGTTTAACCCGTTTTCTCTGTGCCTTTCTGAAAGACTACCTGTATGTAAGTCTACCTTATTCCCTTAGTATCTCAGGCGACTCCCAGCTAACTACAGGGGCGCACCCAAAAGTGGTGGGACTGATTTTTTTTCCAAGATTTTTATTGACGATATACTTACATCGACTTAATAATCTTCAAAGTATGCTCCTTGAGCTGCTACACACTTAGTATAACGTTGCTCCCATTCCCCCTACGCCCGCTGGAAATTTTCTTTGGGGATGCCGTTGATGACCCTCGCCGAAGCCTCTTGAACGGCCTTCATCGAGTCAAAACGTCGTCCCTTGAGCCGTCTTTTCATCAGGGGGAAGAAGAAGAAGTCCAGTGGTGGCAGATCGGGAGAATAGGGCGGGTGCGGCAACGCCATATTTGGCCAGCAGGTGTCGGTCGACACTCCGAATTTTCGGCAGGTTGAAATACGTAATAATATTAATACTTAATTTTTAAATTATTCATTTTTGCAGAGAAAATTTGTTTAAAAATTAGATTCCTAAAAACTTGATAACAATTATTTCCGAAGATTTAATCACTTAAAATAAGCCTACTTACCGGCCCATTTTCAAAATTTCAAAATGACGTCATCCAACGGTTTTGGCACCAGCTGATTCCTTCGATTGACTCATCCGTTCAGATGGTCATGTGTCGTCGTGTTGGATGGAGGTGAGTCAAGAGACTGGTCTAATATTCGCGCCTTTTATGATTAATGTAGGTTATCTTACGTTCTTTGGTGGTAATATTGAGAAAGGCTGGAATTCCGTCAGTTCGAGATAATTACATTATTTTATTTTTTCGGAAGCGACGCGTATGTCAATTCCGTCGTATCTATTGAACGCCATTGTTGAGTGATTTGCCGCGCGTTTGCTAGTAACTTATCTGTTTGAAGTCGGCTAGGTATGGGTGAAATTGCATCATAATTTACGATGAATATGATCCAGGGCCCCCCGAATAACACTAACCCGAAAACAGCTCAAGCGATTAAGTGGGTTTTTAAGTTAAGTTATGAAGTATTTGACTATATCTCCCAATTTAGCACAATTTCTTACTTGAAAATGGAAACTTTAACCATGTGACATTGTGTACACAGTGATAACGGTGCCAAATCTAGGGAAATGCATTCGCTGGTTTAGAAGAATAAGCCCTTTGCATCGAGTATCGGCCTTGGGTCCCCGAGGCTTGAGGCGCTGAAAACAGAGATCTTTCTCTTAATTTGATGAATCATGGAATACATTATCCATTAAATCCATGTTAATGGAATGGAGGGAGGAGAGAAGGCGTGCGGCGGTTTTGGGGGGGGGGGGCTGGAGCGCGCATCGAAGAGAATCTGAGAGCTTCAGCGGCGGGGGGTTCAAAATGGCGGGCGGTTGGTCGACGGAGAGTCGCATGGGGGGATGTGGAGATTGGGGTGGGAAGAATACGAGATGGGAGGCGTTGAGGGAGGTGATGTAAGGTTTTCCCGCGAGTCTGGAGCGAAGAGGGGCGGGAGCGGGTGGGGCGGGGCGAAGAGGGATGGGAGCGGGGCGGGGCGGGACGATACACAGAAAGGAGGATGGGGTGTCGGTGAGTGAGTGGTGATAAGGTTCGGAAACGGAGAGAGGGGCGCAGGGCCAAGGAACCGGTCATCACGTCCCCAAACCTCATCGTCTTCGGAATCGAGACAGATGTTCCCTCAATCTCACTCCCTTGCCTCGAACCCATCATAATTACGAATAAATGAAAACTTCCCGGCGAAAAAGTTCGATTCACGACTGATTTCGGTGAATCTGCGGACATATTGGGGTAATACAAAAATTATCCATTATCCATGTTGATGTTAATTTGGATATTATTGCCATTTGCCGCAACACTGCTTTTTGGATGAATAGACTTACTATTTCATTATACTTAGAAGGCGAAACATTTGTTTCCAAATTCCTCGAACACACCATCCCCTGGGAATAAACAATAATGGGACACATACATATTAGATCCTCGAAAGTTGAAACCAAAACACAATTACGTAGCGCCTTACTGGACTCTAAACACAAAGTACTTTGCGAGCACTTGGACACTGACCCAAAAGCTTTCTGGTCATATGTTAGGAAAGTAAATGGGAGTAAAAAAACCGTGGCTTGCTTAAGGGATTGTAACAATATAATTCATATAGACAGCGAGGGTAGAGCTAACATCCTAAATTCATCCTTCCAAAGCGTTTTGACGAACGATGTTGCCACCGCATATCTCCAAGAAACAATACATACTCCACCCATGGAAAAAATAACAGTGGACCAACAAGGAATTCTAAAATTGCTTAATGAGATTAAACCCAACAAATAATAGGGTCCAGAATATAAACCGGCTAGGGCGATAAAACATTTAGCTCCAAACATTGCCCCGGACCTTGAATTTATATTGAACGAATCCCTCACAGAGTGCAAAGTACCTAATGTTTGGAAAACCGCGCAAATTATGCCTACTTTTAAAAGCGGTGATAAGAATTTCAACATTGGTAACAAAGACAGATAATACTACTGGCAATGGGTAATTTAAACGTATTTAATGTTTCTAAAAGTTCAGTTTTTGAGATTCCAAGCAATCCTCGAAGTATAGGTATGAATTGAAGTCGTGTGTACCCACTGTCCTTCCTTTCAAGACGTGCGGAGGACACCTGACATCCTATTTGAAGCCTGGAGTTCTTCCTGGTGGCCCGTTTTCTTCTTTAAGAATTTCCTTCCGACCGAAACTTCCTCACTTGAAATTGCAAAATCACATCCATAACTCAAATCTCATTCTCGGCCCTGGTGTTCAACTTAATTCTCTAAATAATCTTTAATGAAAAATGGCGTATCCTCCTTGGAAACCATGATGTCAGGAGTTTATATCCCAGTCTTTTTTACTTCTCTTTCTCGAGAAAGAAATCTTGTAAATGAGACTAAAGAAAGAGGTGAGGCCTTTTTCTTAAGCAACTAAACAAAAAGAGAGAATGATATACGAATGGTTTCAGAGAAACGAGATTAAGAACGTCGTACTTAGAAAAGATTATGAGCCATAGGTGAGTGAATGCTAAGAATTCGATTATCTCATAAGGGTAGAATTGTGGTCCTTTCCACGTAGCCTAGAGGAAGCGATTAGAAAGAATCATTTTCTAAAAGCCCAAGAGATGACATTAATATTCAAAAAATTCATGGCCCACGGCAAATAACGAAAAACCAAAGGAGCAGAAGAAATATTTGCTCATGCTGTCTGTCTCCAACAATGAATCATCAAAGATTTTACAATGTAATAATATTTAACCCGAGTTTATCGGGAAGAACACCGCGTAAATCTGATTTCAACAATGAGGCCGCATTTCGTCTTTCTTTCCTAGCGTAACTGCTCATTTGTTTACGTAGCAACGAGTGTCTAAACGTGTTGAAACATGTAAGCAATCTTTGATGTTTCTACGTTTGATGTTAATAATTACGATTTCCTGTGCGGTTCCATCGGAATGGTACGCGGTGTGAAATTATCGTAAATAACAAACTCTCGATCATCGAAACAGTCAATCAACAATCAAAATACGTGTTCCGGTTTATTTTCATATGTAAACAAACACATTGGGAAGTTAATTTGACTGTTTTTAATGAAAAAGAAAGGTTAATATACTCATAAACACATTATTAATCCCTAATTAATAAATATTAAAAACTTTAATCAGCTTAAAACCAATGAACTACGACACTAAGCGATGAATTTTCAATTTACATCTGCAATTTTCTAAAACAGACAAAACAATTGTATCGACAATAAACAGAGAACAAAATAGAAGCGGAAACATGACGAAAAAAGCGCAATTGGCTAATCTTTTGTTTCAATCAATTCCGTTACGTAGTTTTTAAGTTTAATATACGATTTTAGAATATTAATTCCGACTTTTTGAACGAGTTAACGTTGGTATGACCGTTATAACATTTAATTAATTAATATTTATCTCAAAAGGTCGTTTATTCAATCCCAACTGTGGCGATCGTAATATATCAAGCGAGTTTATTCTTGAAATAATTACGATAATCGGTACTACGACTTAAATAACCTTCTTGAGTACTGAAGATAGAGGGATGGAAGCAGAGGGATGTTGACGACTGTGATAGAGGGTAGAATGTTGGGCAAAAGAGGAAAGGGAAGGAACAGGATAGGGTTGTTGGACGGGATGAAGGCAGGAAGAAAGTACTCGGAAATGAAGAGGGACCTGATATAGAGTAGGATAATTGATTTTGTGTTTTGTTAGGAGTAATAAAATATTTGTTTGGTAGTTGTGTCCATCCAAATACCTACCTTAACCGGTAGATTACTTTAAAAAAAAATATATATAGATATATATATATATATATATATATATATATATATATATATATATATATATAATATATATATATATCTATACATATATATATATGTATATATATATACCCAGTGGGTAGAGCGTTGGACTGCTGACCGGAGGGTCCCGGGTTCGATTCCCGGGCAAGGCACTCTGGGCACCTACAGCTCCACCCAAGCTGAAGTGATTTTTTCGGGTACCAGGTCTTCCTGGGGAACCATAACCGGCACAGGGAAAGGAACTGGCCCCCCTACCCTGATGTGTGAATTTTCACACGCCGTTTAGGGCTTAGTACTGGGTGATCTATACCATCACCTACTAAACCGACCTTCGGGTTGATTACCGTGTTTATGGTTTTTTATATATATATATATATATATATATATATATATACATATATATATATATATACACATATATACACACACACACACACACACATATATATATATATATATATATATATATATATATATATATATTTATCTACATCTACATAATACCCCGCAAGGGCGTGTGGCGGGGGTTTTATTAGCGTATCAACTGATGAGGGCTTGAGTCGCCGTGAAACAGTTAATGTCCACTTCGACGTAGAAATAAAAAAGATTGTTAAACCAAAAAGAAAAATTTATAATCACCATAAAGCAGACTTTGAAACATTGGCCAATCAATTAAACTCTTCACTACCCGAGTTTAAAACCCGCTCAAGGCATGTCCACGTGGAAGAAACTTGGACGGAATTCGCCAATATTATGCAAAAAGGCATCATCAATTTCATCCATATGAATAGCTCAGAAGAGATGCTGAAAGAGCTCAATGCGATCAATCACATAGCCTTTAACAACGGTTACCATGCCCGCATAATAGATAATATACGGAAGAAGAAACCTATAATATTCTAGCCTTCTGAAACTCTTGTTACAGGCAGTGAAACTGTGCCTTTCGTATCTTATTTCCACCACGAACAATTAGAGAGGTCATGTCCAGGATTGTCCAATCCTCTTCGGGAATTTGTTCCGAATCCCCCATCCACGGGAAAAGGTATTTGTGCATGGATACATTTGTTACAACAACAAATGCAAATATTCGTTATTATTATGTGGAATGATCTTCTATGGATGCATGTACACAGTTTCACCCAGATCATAGTCCACAAGGACGATTATTATTATATAATGCATTGAAATCTTTCTCCTATCAACGAATGTACCCGTAAATCACCCACGTAATGAACACACGTCATTGAATGTAAATATGATCTTGGAATACACGTAGACTTAAGTTTTTTTCCATTTATAGTAATGCAACGTCTATTTCTATAAAACCCGCGCTAATTCTAAATTAAAATGATTGATTAGGGCTCAATGCAGAGTATAAAAGAGTGGATCTCGTCTTAGAAATGTTATTCAAACTTTCTACTCGGTTTCAGGACTACGTGGGACATGGAATGGAACTAAAAATTCTCTCTCTGCTTAAGTATTTCGAGAACTTGAACGCTATGGGTTGCCCTAATAATTTAATTAAATGAATAAGGTGGAACATGAATGTAGGCATTATAAATACTCAAGCTGACCTTCTCAATAAATTCATCATTTAAAATATTTAACTTTTGTCTTTAATTTTCTTATTCTCTGTAAAGTATTAAGGTTTTGTCGCTCCAAAAGGAATTACTGACGCAGTAATATATTCTCTAGAAATGTCATTTCTTGGAAGTTTTTAAACTTCCGCGAGATGGCTATTTCGCAAAATTTGTCGGACACAAGAGTTTTTTATTACTATTACTATTAAGTGTGAAATGGAGTAAAAAGCATTGAAACGCCTTAAATTAAGTTCATTGTACTTATTTTATTGGTTTTATAGTATTCAAAATAATGGTTTAATATAGTGAAATGAATTTTTGATTTCCCACAGAAGTCACCTCACGAAGTGTACCAGAAGTCTATTTAAAATTGCGTTGTTCAGTTTTCATTGTATAGTCATACTGGATTCCCTTCAAGCGAATAAATCTTTCGCCTTTTACTAAAGATTTCCGTGGAGGGGATCATATCTGTCTTACAAGACAATTTTTGACTGTGCTCAACCCTGTTGGGCCAAATAATTGGTAAACACTGGAGAGATTAATTAGAAATGAAGTCCTTCATAAAAGGGACGGAGTATTATACAATTTCAGAAAAAACGATTGCGGTAGTTGTCCAATGATGGTTATAAATCACCTGACGTGAAGTTTGCAAATAATGAAAAAAAACCTTTACATCGGCTAGAAGAGGTAAACTGAACTTATGAAGCAATTTTATGCATGTTTGGTTTCTTTTACTTCTTTCAAAAGCAAATATGAAACCTCATCTATTCATACATAGATGTACCCTTGGGCAATACCAGCCTATTTGCCACCAGAGAGTACACCAAATACCTGCTGATTATTATAAGATTCTCGCGTCAGCAATATTCAACTTAAGAAGCAATACAAGAAACGTAGGAATTGGTTATAAAAGGAGTCAATGTAAATGGAGAAGACATCAACACACTCAGGTTTGCACACATGACAATGGCAGTGGCGGCGGAAACGCGAGAATGAGGACACCTGCAAGCAACTCTCAAAGTCCCTATGGACAATCTAGTACAGGGGGAATATTTAATATCAGCATCAACAAGAATAAAACTTAACTCATTGTATGTGTGCGGAAGATGGAAGCCGAATGGAGACATATCACAATACGATGAGTGAAACTAGAGCAAGTGGAACATCCTTCATCTACGTACCTGGCCAGCAGTATTCGTAACATGGAACGTAAGAAGTTCGACGGACATCAAGCGAACAATAGCCCAAGATAAGAACGCTAATTCATGAATAAGAAGATCCACGAGGAAGACGAAGAGACATGAACATACAGGACAAATTAAGAAGGACGTGAAACAGAGAAGTATCAAGAATTGGGGGAATGGATATTGAATAGATTAGAATTGAGGGCCGCAGTAAACCAATCTTAGGATTGAAATACTGATTATGACTACAGTAATTAAGAATAATACACCACCTCAGCTAAGAATTAAAACGAAACGGATACACATATAATAATAAAAAACAGCAATCAGTACAAGCGATCTACATCAAATATACTTGAGGTTTCTGAAAGGTCCCAAATAGTATTTTCCACGAGTTATCGTTTTCCAAAATATTATTTCCTTCTTAACTTCTGTTTAAAAGATATAATTCAACTCATTAGCAAATAATTAACACACGCGGTACCTTTCAAATACTATTTATACAAGTAAATAGTTCTGATGCAAATTATATTTCTAATTTAAATTGAATATACACCACCTTTCCAAAGTTATTACTTAAACTAATAATTTATTGCACAGCTTAAAGACCGAAAACGTAATGGCATAAACCAATAGTGTTTCCGGAAGATATTCCAAAAATAGATTATTATTGAAAATTACCACATCCATAGCAGAGTGAAATTGCAGCTGAAAGCGATGTTCGCAAATATAACGCATTATCCACTGTCTTAATCTCATTATATCTTAACTTTTTTCCATCTTCAATTACATTTTAAATGTATCTGGTCACAATTAACAGTCCTTATGCCATCTGCCTTTCACTTCTTGGATTTGAATATGTTAGTACGACTAAACTAGATCTACCTTTTCAATAGGTATCACGATTTCATTCGCAATCAGTTTGGACGAATTTTAACTGAAGAGACCTCCGAAGAATGCACAAACGTCTCCAAATTGATGAGAAAATAAATATTCAAATACGAAATTTCGAAGGAATACATTTGGTACACAATCGTATCTTTGTTTGGATTTTAAGAAGAAAACTTCCTGAATACGCCTTGATGTCTTGGCATGGTCAAGAAAGGTTTGCGTACGGAGGCTTGGCTAAACCAGCGGAAGAGGGCGAAGAGAGAGACAGTCATAGAAGGAGATTTTAAAACGAAAGGTCGCCGTGGGCCCCCTCTTGCGTACTGCGTAGGCGAACATGGAAAATTCCAAGGCGAGGGTTTGAACAGATTTCTCAGAAGAGGACTGGGGGAGGGGTCAACGAGAAACTCCTTGAACTGACGCCGTGGTCGTCTCAAGAAGAAATGTCGTCTCCAAAAGAAAACTCAAAACTCAAAAACTGCTTGCTTGCTATTTGGTGGCAATCACCGACAATTATCATATTACGCCTAAAATACTAGTTGCTTCGCTATATCGGTTTATCCACACAGAAATTGACTAATTACTCAATTGAGAGCACGCTATTGTAACATCCGAAAACACGGAATAATGAACATATATACGTTATATCGGATTAATACAAATAAAGTTACGCTATGAATCGTTGCCATGACATTGAATAAACAGTGATTGCTAAGGTTTAATTCTAAGGTCTCGGTAGACCAGTGGGTAGAGCGTTGGACTACTGAAAGGAGGGACCCGGGTTCGATTCCAGTGCAAGGCACTCTGGGCAGAGCCTTAGACATGTGAATTTTCGAGTACCAGGTCTTCCAGGGAGACCGGCACAGGGAAAGGATCTGGCCCCCTTAATACCCTGATGTGTTAATTTTCACACGCCGTATAGGGCTTAGTGCCGTGTCATCTCTACAATCCCCCTACTAAACCGACCATCGGGTTGATTACTGGGTTTATGGTTTTTTTTACTAGTTCAATTTAAATTGTACATAAACTGCATGAGCTATGGATTTAAAGATAACGGACAATTTAACAAGAGAAAAAATATTCGACTCATTGGAGGTATTCTAAGAGGTATGCGTTACGTTTTGTGAAGATGAAAAATGCCTATTGCATTCTACACACTTCATGTTCACCCGAAAAGAAGACCTTTGCCAGAAATGCACCGACGCTTTGTAATTGTTAAGAAAACAAGAGGCTAAAACGAAATTTCCAAAGAAAATGATACATTTGCCTTGTACATACACACGTTCGTATTTCAAGAAGAAAACTTGGCGATTGCCCTAATTTCTTGGCACGGTCAAGAAAAGGTTCGAGTACGGCTAATTACCAGCAAAAGAGGGGAGAGGGAGAGAGAGAGAGGGTCATACAAGGGGATTTGAGAACGAAAGGTCGCCGTGGGCCCCCTTGGCGTACTGCTGGGGCGAAAATGGAAAACCCAGGCCTCGGGAGAAAGGGGGGGAGGTATAAACAGATTTCTCAGAAGAGAACTGGTTGAAGATTTAGAAGAAACTCGTTGAACTGAAGCCGTGGTCGTCTCAAGAAGAAATGTAGGCAACTCCAACACTGCTTGCTTGCTATTTGGTGGCAACCACACTGTCAATTATCATATTACGACCGAGATACCTGCTGTTTCGCTATTAACCAGCCAACTGCGTTTCTGTGACTGTATTATATCGGTTAATCCACCAAGAAATTAACATGTAATTCGCTTGAAAGCACTCCAAAAAGACGAAAGAATGTACACACATGCAGGCAAGTTATTGCAAATAAAGTTATGCTATGAACCGTTGCCAAGACATTAAATAAACAGTGATTGTTAAGGTTTAATACTAAAGGTTGCAAATCATTAAATAAACAATCGCGTTACAGCGGACTCAAACTTTGGGAATTGTAAAAAAGAATCCCATTACATATCACTTAATAATACCAAATGGGCCAACGAGTGTCATTTAGCACACAGCGATAGAATTGCAACCTTATTACATAAAACCACAAACATATTTCGAGTGAACCAAATTCCTGATTATTCGAATTCCGGACGCATGATTCAAGGTTGGTTTACATTTCAAATAACTTTTAATGGCTATAAAAGCTAAGAGTGATTCCATAACTGATTCATTGACAATGCTTTGCTTAAGTATAGATGTTATTAAGTAGCAGTAGGAAATTTTTTAACTTGGTGGACCCAAGGAAACGGGGAATAAAACTGCTGCATGAATCAGTGGATTGAAAGTGTTGAAGTTTTTATTTAAAGTGAATCCAATGGAATAGCTGCTTGAGGAGATGATGCAATATGTCAAAGGGTATTGCAATGTGTCTTATTAGCATGACCTGTAGTCAATTACTACATACTGTTGTTCATTTCGATACATTTCTGTGAGTAGTTTAAATACATATATATATAATACAGGGTTCGACCGTAAAATAAGTGTACTGATTTTTTCCCGCCGCTCCAGGCGCGCCCAGCACCACTCTGACGGGCTGCGATTGGAGGGGGGTATGTTGGCAAGCGACGCTGAAAAAGGCAGTCGGCTCCGAGCTGTGGTGTAGTGAGGAGCTCTGTTAACGCGAACCTCCACGCTCGACCCACGTCACGGAACGCGATGGCGAAGTTTTTGGAGCAGCGTTATTCCATCAAATTTGCGGTAAAGCTTGGGAAATCGTCTACCGACACTGTCGGTATGATTAACCAGGCTTACGGGGAGTCAGTCATGTCCAGAAACATGATCTTTCGGTGGCACAAGATGTTCGTGGAGGGCAAGGAAGAGGTCGACGACGAACCACGGCCTGGTTTTTTCGCGGGTAATTGTTGAACAATTAATCCATAAATTATACGCAAGACGACGTTCTTTTGTTTTTAGAGACGATGTTTTAGGCGTTTAATAGGGAAATCTCCCTTTTTTAGAAATTTGTATCCTTCTTCATCCAGCGATTACAACTTCAATTCGCCCTCCCCCCAACACACAAATGGCTTCAAAGTTGGAATTTTCAATTCGCACAAATCAAACGAAGATGTTTCAATAGGCTTGATTGTTGTTCATTGTTACCATATAAACCAGGTTAACTCATGAAAACAGTCCAGAAGCAAGGAAAAACCCCAAGAAATGCATCAGATTTAGTTTTTTCGCGGGTAATTGTTGAACAATTAATCCATAAATTACGCGCAAGACGACGTTCTTTTGTTTTTAGAGACGATGTTTTAGGCGTTTCAAGGGCAGTTCTCCCCTTTTTTAGAAATTTGTATCCTTCTTAATCCAGCGATTAAACCTTAAATTCGCCCTCCCCCCAACACACAAATGGCTTCAAAGTTGGAATTTTCAGTTCGCACAAATCAAACGAAGGTGTTTCAATATGCTTGATTATTGTTCATTGCTACCAAATTAACCAATTTAAACCTCGAAATCAGTCCAAAAGAAAGCAAAAAACCGCAAGAAATGCATCAGGTGAAGTTTTTTACCGGGTAAATGTTGAACAATTAATCCATAAATTATGCGCAAGACGACGTTGTTTTGTTTTTGGAGACGATGTTTAAGGCTTGGAGTGTCTAGTTAGACAATGGATTTTTCGCTAATCTGAAATAGGCTTGGAAATTATGAAAGGTTATTCTTATGTACAAAAGATTAATATTTGTATTTATATAAGTTTAAACTCACTAAATTGAATAGGTTAGTAGAAAAAAATTAGTTTTCCAGGGACGAAATTGAAGATCTTTCGTTATGAACAGATCCCTGATTTCTGTGATGTGGGTTGTATAAATTAATTTTTGCTGTGAACCTAAAAGTAAAATCGATGTTTTGTAATTAAATATATATAAATAAAGGTTATGTCTAGAACTGATTTAAGTTTCAACCATTATTCTTTTCTGGCTAAGTTGAAATTAATCATAAGACTTTATAACGTGAACAAACGAAAATATTTTGGGGGTAGCTTCGAATTATTTAACTATTATCTTTTAAAAAAATATGAAATTCGATTTTTTACAATGTAATAATATGGAAAAAAAGATCACTTCTTGTACGTTGATAAGTTTCAACATTCAATCTTGCTCATTTAAGAGACAAAATATTATAAGATTATAACACTTGAACTTTCCAGCATATTTTGCGATCAGGTCGTCTTAAGTTTTCAAACGGAACGTGACATGGTGGTACATCCTACATGAATCCGAAATTTTCAACCGGAAAATGATTTTACCAACCCCGGGACAAGGAGGAGTGGTGATACCAGCATGGGATATCGACCAAAGTTTTCCCACCCCAGAACTAAAATCCATCAACGCAGCACTTCATGGTTTAAAACTAACTTAAGAACTATTAAACGAACTCAAAGTGTACAATGTCAATATAAAAATGTATTGTGACAAACAATTCAATATTGCTTATCTAAAGGGCGCGGCCTCATTTTCCATTATGTGGCGGAAAATGTTTTGTTTCATCACATTTTCGATCGTCAATGTCAAACCAGTGGCGCTGTTGCTATTGTAATGATAAAACAAAATAGTGTGCCTTGATTTAAATATTAATCAATTGTATAGATTTAAACATCAAACGTAATAGGCTACATTGTTGCTCCGTTGCTGTGGTAACTATTTATCAAAAATAAACCGCGGTCTACACAATTTGTCAATTTCTTGAATTTTCATCGAAAGTTATAAGCCACATTGTTGCATCGTTGCTGTGGTAATTATAAACAATGGTGTAACTTGTAATAAAATAATTAATAGTGTAATTAAAAGCGACTAAGTATACGTATATAATATATATATATATATATATATATATATATATATATATATATATATATATATATATATATATATTATATAGTTTTCACTCGACATTCCGTCAAGCAGACCGTTGATATGATGCTTGGTGGTTTGAGGTAGCTCTCAAAAATACCATAAATGGTGGGTTAAATTTTACAATGGATTTCCCTCGGAAAAACAAAGTTAAATCGATGGTCCGTCGTACAGTTCGTAACATTCTTTGACCCTTAGGCCATAAGTTAACGCTAAATAATGGTATTACATCAAATGAATCAAGACCGAGTCTATATTATCGTAACTGTTTCGTATTTAGGACAGTTTTTCGTGGTTTCCCTATCTTTTACAGTGTCCGTTGGTATTTTATCCTTAGGGGCTCATTAATGAACTGAAGATAAACTCTAGTTAAATATTACATTTTAAAATCTTGGCCGATTATAGGACTAAACGGTTGTTCGTAATCATATCCCTGAAATTATGAAAAATCTCAGACTTACGGTGGATATCATGATCAATCAATAAAATTGATATATTCTGCCCACGAGTGTCAAGACGGTTGTAGACTACGGAATTTTCCATAAAACCATAACGAATATTTATTTTAGAACTAAAGGGCTACATCTCATATAACATAGCATTTAAGTCGACATGACCGACACTCCAATAAACTCAGTAATTTTATTTCTAATGAATAAAAATTACAGAATTTATTCTTCGACGTAGAATATGAGATATAAAATAAACAATGCGAATATGCAGGAGCAATATTAAAATTCAATCAAGCTTATGAAAAGTGATCAACCAGCTATGAAAATAAAAAGACATGCCCAGAGCACTAAGAAAAATCAATGCGAACTAGATGCAGTTGGTTTGAAAGAAGAAGGAGATAAGGATTATGCGGAAGGAAATTATGAGAATGCCCCAAGGAGATATCAAGTTGCCTTTTGTCAATCGGGAATTGAAATTCTTAGAATGAGATATGAGGCCTGAAAGAATAAAGCCCAGAATGTGTTGGAGGCTCTAAGATCTACATCTACATCTACTTAATACCCCGCAAGCCGCCGCAAGGGCGTGTGGCGGGGGGTGCTAGGACACCACCCATAATTTAGAAAAGAAAAAATTAAAAAAAAAAAAATCGCATACAATAACGACAAAATCATATATAAAAAAACATGGCATACATTCATGCATGAACACTTACACCCCACACACATGCAAAAAATGGCACGAGGCTGGCAAGGAATTATTTGGGAACGGAGGAGGGTATAGTAGGGCTTTGAAACATTTCCAGGCAGCTCACGGAAGGTCGAAATACAGCAATTGCAGTTTCATATGATTCTTCACATCTTTAAATCTTGTCACCCCTGCAGTTATTTTCCAACGGTCGAGCACACAGTGATAATAATCTTGTTTTCTAAACCCAACAGAGCCTTATATCCCATTCCCACAACTTGCTCTCTCTCAAAATCAATCACAACCTTCGTCTCGTTATCGATTCATTGCCTTTACCAGAGGAAAAACTTCACCTAATTCCTGCAATATTCTATCGCGAAGTCCATCTCAAGATTTGGTGCCTTGTTGGCTTTGATAATACGCAGGTGATGAAGGTAAAAAATAATAGAAACTTTATATTTCCACACACTTTTAATGCCCTCCGACCGCGGTACTGCGCATCGTCTCCATCACTACGTCTACGTAATACCCCTCAAGCCGCCGCAAGGGCGTGTGGCGGGGGGTGTTAGGTCACCAACCGTAAAAACGAAAAATTTCACATGCAAAAAACAACACGGAAAATTACACCCACAGCAGCGCACACACTCATGCAAAAATCCCTTCATCCAACACTCATGCAAACACATACACCGCAAAACAACTAAAAACTGCACACAAGGATATAGCACGAAAGCCATCCTACAACACGCAAGGCAGGACACAACAAGCAAGAATGTGAAACACCACCACCACACGAAAATGCACCACAAAAGACTCTACCCCATAAACGATGGTTTCAGGCGTTATTTTATGGAATCTGTTCATTCTTAAGCGGTTAAAATAATACTTTGTAATTCCACAGATTTATTTCACAAACACACGGTTCGGGTTTCGACGTACAACGTCATCTTCAGGTGCAGACATACAGGCGACCAACATATATATACACTTAGACCGGGGGGAGGAAAATTGGGGGGAAGGAAAGGTAGAAAAGGGGGGGGGACTGGGGAGGAGGATGGTGGGTTTGTACACTCTACCCCCCAAATAGACTGTAAAACGAAGGGAATGCGACCCAACGTTGCAGGCACCAGGAATTTCCCCCCGCCGGGAGCGAGGAAAGGTTACGGTCCAGCGCCAAAGCCACGGAGGTGCCATGATTCGGCAAAGTCCCATCCGACGGGCGGTGTACGACCCTCTGGATGTCGCTAGCTGGCATTATATTTATTCCTCTCCAGCCCGGGTTCACTCCGCCCTTACAGCTCCTGCTTTCATCGATTGGAGATCCCCATCTGGTCACACATTTTCGGAATCAACGGATTTGCAGGCGTGCAGACCGTTGGGAAGGGAAAAATAGTGTTGGTTCGGATACCGCCGCCCCCGTCGTCAACACGTTAAATGCACATCATCCGCTACTAGGGCCATGTATCCACTGTTTCTTTGGCGAATTGAACCGCAATATGCCAATTACTTCGAACCTAGGGCCGATACCCGAGAAGCAGTGGATTGATTGATTGTTGTTCATTGTAACCAAATAAACCAATTTAAACCTCGAAATTAGTCCAAGAGCAAGGAAAAACCCCAAGAAATGCATCAGTTTAATTTTTTTTGCGGGTACTTGTTGAACAAATATTCCATAAATTAAGCGCAAGGCGACGTTCTTCTGTTTCTATCGTCAATGTTTAAGGCGTTTCCAAGGCATTTGTTTCATTTTAAGAAATTCGTATTCTTCTTCATCCAGCGATTAAAATTGACAACCCCCCCTCAATTTGCATCAAAAGTGCACTTCTCATTTCAATAAAATGCAAGGAAGATGTTTCAATAGGCTTGATTATTGTTCATTGCTACCAAATTAACCAATTTCATCCGCGAAATCAGTCCAAAAGCGAGCAAAAAACCCCAAGAAATGCATCAGATTAAGTTTGTCCCGGGTAAATGTTGAACAATTAATCCATAAATTATGCGCAAGACGACGTTGTTTTGTTTTTGGAGACGATGTTTAAGGCTTGGAGTGTCTAGTTAGACAATGGTCTTTTCGCTATTCTGAAATAGGCTTGGAAATTATGAAAGGTTATTCATATGTACAAAAGATTAATATTTGTATTTATATAAGTTTAAACTCACTAAATATAATAGATTAGTAGAAAAAAATTAGTTTGCCTGGGGCGAAATTGAAGATCTTTCGTTGTGAACAGATCCCTGATTTCTGTGATGTGGGTTGTATAAATTAATTTTTTGCTGTGAACCTAAAACTAAAATCGATGTTTTGTAATTAAATATATATAAATAAAGATTATGTCTAGAACTGATTTAAGTTTCAACCATTATTCTTTTCTGGCTAAGTTGAAATTAATCATAAGACTTTATAACGTGAACAAACGAAAATATTTTGGGGGTAGCTTCGAATTATTTAACTATTATCTTTTAAAAAAATATGAAATTAGATCTTTTTACAATGTAATAATATGGAAAATAAGATCACTTCTTGTAAGTTGATAAGTTTCAACATTCAATTTTGCTCATTTTAGAGACAAAATATTATAAGATTATAACACTTGAACTTTCCAGCATAGTTTGCGATCAGGTCGTCTTAAGTTTTCAACGGAACGTGACATGGTGGTACATCCTATAAGAATCCGAAATTTTCAACCGGAAAATGATCTTACCAAGGCCAACAACGGAAGACATCGTGGTCTTCAGGGATGCAACCCCGGGACAAGGAGGAGTGGTGATACCAGCATGGGATATCGACCAAAGTTTTCCCACCCCAGAACTAAAATCCATCAACGCAGCACTTCATGGTTTAAAACTAACTTTAGAACTATTGAACGAACTCAAAGTGTACAATGTCAATATAAAAATGTATTGTGACAAACAATTCAATATTGCTTATCTAAAGGGCGCGGCCTCATTTTCCATTATGTGGCGGAAAATGTTTTCTTTCATCACATTTTCGATCGTCAATGTCAAACCAGTGGCGCTGTTGCTATTGTAATGATAAAACAAAATAGTGTGCCTTGATTTAAATATTAATCAATTGTATAGATTTAAACATCAAACGTAATAGGCTACATTGTTGCTCCGTTGCTGTGGTAACTATTTATCAAAAATAAACCGCGGTCTACACAATTTGTCAATTTCTTGAATTTTCATCGAAAGTTATAAGCCACATTGTTGCATCGTTGCTGTGGTAATTATAAACAATAGTGTAACGTGTAAATAAATAATTAATAGTATTGTTAAAAGCGACTAAATATACATATATTTATATATATATACATAAAAAGGTTTGTATTGTATATATTCATATACATTTATATACGGTATGTTCTCGTCGTAATTTTAGTTTTCACTCGAAATTCCGTCAAGCAGACCGTTGATATGATGCTTGGTGGTTTGAGGTAGCTCTCAAAAATACCATAATTGGTGTGTATAATATTACAATGGATTTCCCTCGGAAAAACAAAGTTAAATCGATGGTCCGTCGTACAGTCCGTAACAGTCTTTGACCCTTAGGCATTAAGTTAACGCTAAATAATGGTATTACATCAAATGAATCAAGACCGAGTCTATATTATCGTAACTTTTTCGTATTTAGGACATTTTTTCGTGGTTTCCCTATCTTTTACAGTGTCCGTTGGGATTTTATCCTTATTCGTAATCACAACCCTGACATTATGAAAAATCTCCGACTTAGGGTGGATATCATGATCAATCAATAAAATTGATATATTCTGCCCACGAGTGTCAAGACGGTTGTAGACTACGGAATTTTCCATAAAACCAGCACGAATATTTATTTTAGAAGTAAACATCTCATATAACATAACATTTAAGTCGCAATGACTGACACTCCAATAAACTCAGTAATCTTATTTCTAATGAATAAAAATTACAGAATTTACTCTTTGACGTAGAATATGAGATAAACTCAGTAATCTTATTTCTAATGAATAAAAATTACAGAATTTACTCTTTGACGTAGAATATGAGATATTAATAAACAATGCGAATATGCAGGAGCAATATTAAAATTCAATCAAGCTTATGAAAAGTGATCAACCAGCTATGAAAATAAAAAGACATGCCCAGAGCACTAAGAAAAATCAATGCGAACTAGATGCAGTTGGTTTGAAAGAAGAAGGAGATAAGGATTATGCGGAAGGAAATTATGAGAATGCCCCAAGGAGATATCAAGTTGCCTTTTGTCAATCGGGAATTGAAATTCTTAGAATGAGATATGAGGCCTGAAAGAATAAAGCCCAGAATGTGTTGGAGGCTCTAAGATCTACATCTACATCTACTTAATACCCCGCAAGCCGCCGCAAGGGCGTGTGGCGGGGGGTGCTAGGACACCACCCATAATTTAGAAAAGAAAAAATTAAAAAAAAAAAAATCGCATACAATAACGACAAAATCATATATAAAAAAAACATGGCATACATTCATGCATGAACACTTACACCCCACACACATGCAAAAAATGGCACGAGGCTGGCAAGGAATTATTTGGGAACGGAGGAGGGTATAGTAGGGCTTTGAAACATTTCCAGGCAGCTCACGGAAGGTCGAAATACAGCAATTGCAGTTTCATATGATTCTTCACATCTTTAAATCTTGTCACCCCTGCAGTTATTTTCCAACGGTCGAGCACACAGTGATAATAATCTTGTTTTCTAAACCCAACAGAGCCTTATATCCCATTCCCACAACTTGCTCTCTCTCAAAATCAATCACAACCTTCGTCTCGTTATCGATTCATTGCCTTTACCAGAGGAAAAACTTCACCTAATTCCTGCAATATTCTATCGCGAAGTCCATCTCAAGATTTGGTGCCTTGTTGGCTTTGATAATACGCAGGTGATGAAGGTAAAAAATAATAGAAACTTTATATTTCCACACACTTTTAATGCCCTCCGACCGCGGTACTGCGCATCGTCTCCATCACTACGTCTACGTAATACCCCTCAAGCCGCCGCAAGGGCGTGTGGCGGGGGGTGTTAGGTCACCAACCGTAAAAACGAAAAATTTCACATGCAAAAAACAACACGGAAAATTACACCCACAGCAGCGCACACACTCATGCAAAAATCCCTTCATCCAACACTCATGCAAACACATACACCGCAAAACAACTAAAAACTGCACACAAGGATATAGCACGAAAGCCATCCTACAACACGCAAGGCAGGACACAACAAGCAAGAATGTGAAACACCACCACCACACGAAAATGCACCACAAAAGACTCTACCCCATAAACGATGGTTTCAGGCGTTATTTTATGGAATCTGTTCATTCTTAAGCGGTTAAAATAATACTTTGTAATTCCACAGATTTATTTCACAAACACACGGTTCGGGTTTCGACGTACAACGTCATCTTCAGGTGCAGACATACAGGCGACCAACATATATATACACTTAGACCGGGGGGAGGAAAATTGGGGGGAAGGAAAGGTAGAAAAGGGGGGGGGACTGGGGAGGAGGATGGTGGGTTTGTACACTCTACCCCCCAAATAGACTGTAAAACGAAGGGAATGCGACCCAACGTTGCAGGCACCAGGAATTTCCCCCCGCCGGGAGCGAGGAAAGGTTACGGTCCAGCGCCAAAGCCACGGAGGTGCCATGATTCGGCAAAGTCCCATCCGACGGGCGGTGTACGACCCTCTGGATGTCGCTAGCTGGCATTATATTTATTCCTCTCCAGCCCGGGTTCACTCCGCCCTTACAGCTCCTGCTTTCATCGATTGGAGATCCCCATCTGGTCACACATTTTCGGAATCAACGGATTTGCAGGCGTGCAGACCGTTGGGAAGGGAAAAATAGTGTTGGTTCGGATACCGCCGCCCCCGTCGTCAACACGTTAAATGCACATCATCCGCTACTAGGGCCATGTATCCACTGTTTCTTTGGCGAATTGAACCGCAATATGCCAATTACTTCGAACCTAGGGCCGATACCCGAGAAGCAGTGGATTGATTGATTGTTGTTCATTGTAACCAAATAAACCAATTTAAACCTCGAAATTAGTCCAAGAGCAAGGAAAAACCCCAAGAAATGCATCAGTTTAATTTTTTTTGCGGGTACTTGTTGAACAAATATTCCATAAATTAAGCGCAAGGCGACGTTCTTCTGTTTCTATCGTCAATGTTTAAGGCGTTTCCAAGGCATTTGTTTCATTTTAAGAAATTCGTATTCTTCTTCATCCAGCGATTAAAATTGACAACCCCCCCTCAATTTGCATCAAAAGTGCACTTCTCATTTCAATAAAATGCAAGGAAGATGTTTCAATAGGCTTGATTATTGTTCATTGCTACCAAATTAACCAATTTCATCCGCGAAATCAGTCCAAAAGCGAGCAAAAAACCCCAAGAAATGCATCAGATTAAGTTTGTCCCGGGTAAATGTTGAACAATTAATCCATAAATTATGCGCAAGACGACGTTGTTTTGTTTTTGGAGACGATGTTTAAGGCTTGGAGTGTCTAGTTAGACAATGGTCTTTTCGCTATTCTGAAATAGGCTTGGAAATTATGAAAGGTTATTCATATGTACAAAAGATTAATATTTGTATTTATATAAGTTTAAACTCACTAAATATAATAGATTAGTAGAAAAAAATTAGTTTGCCTGGGGCGAAATTGAAGATCTTTCGTTGTGAACAGATCCCTGATTTCTGTGATGTGGGTTGTATAAATTAATTTTTTGCTGTGAACCTAAAACTAAAATCGATGTTTTGTAATTAAATATATATAAATAAAGATTATGTCTAGAACTGATTTAAGTTTCAACCATTATTCTTTTCTGGCTAAGTTGAAATTAATCATAAGACTTTATAACGTGAACAAACGAAAATATTTTGGGGGTAGCTTCGAATTATTTAACTATTATCTTTTAAAAAAATATGAAATTAGATCTTTTTACAATGTAATAATATGGAAAATAAGATCACTTCTTGTAAGTTGATAAGTTTCAACATTCAATTTTGCTCATTTTAGAGACAAAATATTATAAGATTATAACACTTGAACTTTCCAGCATAGTTTGCGATCAGGTCGTCTTAAGTTTTCAACGGAACGTGACATGGTGGTACATCCTATAAGAATCCGAAATTTTCAACCGGAAAATGATCTTACCAAGGCCAACAACGGAAGACATCGTGGTCTTCAGGGATGCAACCCCGGGACAAGGAGGAGTGGTGATACCAGCATGGGATATCGACCAAAGTTTTCCCACCCCAGAACTAAAATCCATCAACGCAGCACTTCATGGTTTAAAACTAACTTTAGAACTATTGAACGAACTCAAAGTGTACAATGTCAATATAAAAATGTATTGTGACAAACAATTCAATATTGCTTATCTAAAGGGCGCGGCCTCATTTTCCATTATGTGGCGGAAAATGTTTTGTTTCATCACATTTTCGATCGTCAATGTCAAACCAGTGGCGCTGTTGCTATTGTAATGATAAAACAAAATAGTGTGCCTTGATTTAAATATTAATCAATTGTATAGATTTAAACATCAAACGTAATAGGCTACATTGTTGCTCCGTTGCTGTGGTAACTATTTATCAAAAATAAACCGCGGTCTACACAAATTGTCAATTTCTTGAATTTTCATCGAAAGTTATAAGCCACATTGTTGCATCGTTGCTGTGGTAATTATAAACAATAGTGTAACGTGTAAATAAATAATTAATAGTATTGTTAAAAGCGACTAAATATACATATATTTATATATATATACATAAAAAGGTTTGTATTGTATATATTCATATACATTTATATCCGGTATGTTCTCGTCGTAATTTTAGTTTTCACTCGAAATTCCGTCAAGCAGACCGTTGATATGATGCTTGGTGGTTTGAGGTAGCTCTCAAAAATACCATAATTGGTGTGTATAATATTACAATGGATTTCCCTCGGAAAAACAAAGTTAAATCGATGGTCCGTCGTACAGTCCGTAACAGTCTTTGACCCTTAGGCATTAAGTTAACGCTAAATAATGGTATTACATCAAATGAATCAAGACCGAGTCTATATTATCGTAACTTTTTCGTATTTAGGACATTTTTTCGTGGTTTCCCTATCTTTTACAGTGTCCGTTGGGATTTTATCCTTATTCGTAATCACAACCCTGACATTATGAAAAATCTCCGACTTAGGGTGGATATCATGATCAATCAATAAAATTGATATATTCTGCCCACGAGTGTCAAGACGGTTGTAGACTACGGAATTTTCCATAAAACCAGCACGAATATTTATTTTAGAAGTAAACATCTCATATAACATAACATTTAAGTCGCAATGACTGACACTCCAATAAACTCAGTAATCTTATTTCTAATGAATAAAAATTACAGAATTTACTCTTTGACGTAGAATATGAGATAAACTCAGTAATCTTATTTCTAATGAATAAAAATTACAGAATTTACTCTTTGACGTAGAATATGAGATATTAATAAACAATGCGAATATGCAGGAGCAATATTAAAATTCAATCAAGCTTATGAAAAGTGATCAACCAGCTATGAAAATAAAAAGACGCCCAGAGCACTAAGAAAAATCAATGCGAACTAGATGCAGTTGGTTTGAAAGAAGAAGGAGATAAGGATAATGGGGGAGGAAATTATGGGAATGCCCCAAGGATATTTCAAGTGGCCTTTTGTCAATCGGGAATTGAAATTCTTAGAATGAGATATTAGGCCTGAAAGAATAAAGCCCAGAATGAATTGGAGGCTGGCTCTAAGATGGCACGAGGCTGGCAAGGAATTATTTGGGAACGGAGGAGGGTATAGTAGGGCTTTGAAACATTTCCAGGCAGCTCACGGAAGGTCGAAATACAGCAATTGCAGTTTCATATGATTCTTCACATCTTTAAATCTTGTCACCCCTGCAGTTATTTTCCAACGGTCGAGCACACAGTGATAATAATCTTGTTTTCTAAACCCAACAGAGCCTTATATCCCATTCCCACAACTTGCTCTCTCTCAAAATCAATCACAACCTTCGTCTCGTTATCGATTCATTGCCTTTACCAGAGGAAAAACTTCACCTAATTCCTGCAATATTCTATCGCGAAGTCCATCTCAAGATTTGGTGCCTTGTTGGCTTTGATAATACGCAGGTGATGAAGGTAAAAAATAATAGAAACTTTATATTTCCACAGACTTTTAATGTCCTCCGACCGCGGTGCTGCGCATCGTCGCCATCACTACGTCTACATCTACATAATACCCCGCAAGTCGCCGCAAGGGCGTGTGGCGGGGGGTGTTAGGTCACCAACCGTAAAAACGAAAAATTTCACATGCAAAAAACAACACGGAAAATTACACCCACAGCAGCGCACACACTCATGCAAAAATCCCTTCATCCAACTCTCATGCAAACACATATATCGCAAAACAAGTAAAAACTGCACCCCAGGATGTAGCACGAAAGCCATCCTACAACACGCAAGCCAGGACACAACAAGCAGGAATGTGAAACACCACTACCACACGAACATGCACCACAAAAGACTCTACCCCATAATCGATGGTTTCAGGCGTTATTTTATGGAATCGGTTCATTCTTAAGCGGATAAAATAACACTTTGAAATTCCACAGTTTTATTTCACAAACACACGATTCGGGTTCCGACGTACAACGTCATCTTCAGGTACAGACATACAGGCGACCAACATATATATACTCTTAGACCGGGGGAAGGAAAGATAGAAAAGGGGGTGGGGCTGGGGAGGAGGATGGTGGGTTTTCACACTCTACCCCCCAAATAGATTGGTATTTTTTAACTGGGCAAGTATAGCCGCATGGTTACTGCTTCCGTCTTTTATTTCATTATTAGTAATAATTTTGAGCATATAATTCCCAAATATATCCAGTGTATTTGGCCCCGTGTGGGTGATTAAGCAATTTGTTCTAAGGAGGGTCTATCACATCGGAAACGCGGTGATATATTAATTTTCGAAACCCTCCTTCGAACCGGATAACATACGAATTACAGCAATTGCAGTTGACTTCTTTCATCATTCACTTGTTTATTAGAATTTAGCATTTCAATCGAGGATTAAATTGTGTGTGTTGGTGGGCCCGCAAACGGAGGAATCTCTCATAATTTAATTAATATTGGAATTATTTAACCTCTGTTAATGTTGATTTGGATATTATTGCCAATCGCTTCACCTCTGTCTGTTCTTTGGAGGAATATACTTCTGATTTCATTATACTTGGAAGGAAAAACATTTCATCGTTCGGAGTTCTCTAAACCTATGCTTTGTTCTCGCCTTATGTTCCGATTAAATTCCTGATACTTTATCCCTATCTTATTTCTCTGGAACCATTCCCGTATCATTCCTTTTTTTTTGTCGTGTCATAACAGTTGCGAGGGCAAAAGGCCTCGCCACCATATTCCCTTTCCTCAATTGAAAACGGCGTATGAGACTAAAGAAGGTGGCCTGAAATCTTGCTGGGGAACCATGATATTAGGAAGTGATAGCGGGGCTTTTATGCTTCCATATCTTTAGAAAGAAATGGAACAGAGACATTGCAGAAGGTGGGGAAGCCTTTGCGCTGAGAACTTTTATGACGAAACAAAGAGGAAGATCAATAAGGAATGTTTCCAGAGAAAAGAGATATGCAGATCATACCAGGGAAATGAGAGTGATTACGAATGATAAATGCAAAGTAGTCGCATATGTGATAACGGGGGCTGGATAGAATTAACTGGCTTAGTAAGTGCCTTTCTGCTTAGCCAAGAGAAAAATATTAGGAAGAATCATTATTTTTTATAAGGCCAAGAGCACTCGGAAGGTCTCAAAACGCTTGTGGGCGTCGGGCAGTCGCTCACGTATCTCCTTCTGTATTCGGAAGTTTGAGCGAGAAGATCAACGGAGGGAGGCCTTCTCATCTGGCCGTGTGTGTCGTGAGTACCCAGTATACTTCTACCGAGTCCAAATTAAATGGTAACTAAACATTCATAGGAATATTTGGTAGAAGTATTTGCATTTGTAGAAATTAGCGGTAATTCGTTCGAACTCCTCGGGTCGGGATAACATTTCGTCTTCACTCCTTCCAAAATTTGCCTTAACTCCAACCAGCCCGTATCATTGTCAGCCCTTGCGGGCGCACAATAAACCGTACCGGTGGGCGAAACCCACCTTTACCGGTCATTTTACATAAATAAAACCCTTGGCATTGCAAAAACCTGACAATAGTATGCGTGTATGTTTGTGAGAAACGAGAAACTTAATACTAAGTGTAACAGGACTGTTACACCCTAACAGAATACAATCTAAGGTGAACGAGCCGACAGGAAACGGTTCGTGGATAAGACTAAGCTAAAAACTAGGCGGGGGAGAATACATGTCGGGGAAGCTTCGATGGAATTAACACAGGGAAGCATTACATAACCAGAAAGGAAACAAAACAATAGAAAAAAAGAAAAAGTGGCGAAGGGAGTGCCGTACATTCTAAGAGCAGACATAGGAAAGACTCATAGGCGAGTAATATCTTTAGGCAGTGTATACGTATGCTTTCGGTTGACATTGTAATCCCAAATTGACGTTAGCAGCGGATTGCCCGTTGCTTTCAGGCGCGAATGAAATTTGGATGCTTGCGTACGAAGGAAATCCGCGACGGACGGGATTCCGTGGGCGGCAAGCACATCGGACATGCGCGTCCTGCGGCTAATGTGCAATAATCCGCGGATTGATTTATTTTGAATGATTTCCAGGTGGCGCCATGTTGTTTTACGATTGGCGAAGATGGAGCTTGCGTATAGGAATTTGGGCCGAATTATCGCCTTGTAAAGGCGCATTCGGTCCTTGTGATTGAGCGGCGACGTCGTCAAGGTGAGGCAAGACAGCTTGTTCCTTGCGACAATCGCCGACGTTCGGCAATGGTCCAGATGAGGTCGGAAAGTCAGTTTTTCGTCGAGAACGACGCCGAGGAAGCGGTGCGTGGAAGCTCTAGGAATCACATGTTTTTGGAGCGTAATAGGAATGTGAGGGGTGCGTTTACGTCGTCGAGCGAAGTGGACGTGTGTGCTTTTGTCGGCGTTTATTGTAATTTTCCATGTTGACGTCCACTTGTGCAGTTTCCGTAGGTGAGTGTTGATGCGCCGAATGTTTGCCGATCGAAAACGGGACGACGCAGCGATAGCCGTGTCGTCTGCGTACATGTAGAGTGACGTGTGGGGCGTGGACGGTATATCATTGACGAATAAATTGAATAAGAAAGGACTTAAAAGGGAGCCCTGTGGAACGCCGGCGGCGGCGGTCTTCACGGATTAAAGGGAATTCCCCAAACAAACCCGAAATCGGCGATTGGCGAGAAAGCTGCGAATCATTAGGATGATAGGGGGAGGAAAGGTTCATTTTGAAAAGGAGACCGTTGTGCCATACCCTGTCGAACGCACGGGCGATATCGAGAAACACCGCGTCCGTGGATCGACGAAGGTTGAAACCGTGCGAAATACGTTCGTACAAGCGAAGGAATTTAAATTCCGCGGAAACGCGGGAGCGAAAACCAAACTGCTCCGGGCGAAAAATTGCTTGGTCGTGCGCGTGCGATTCTAGCAAGGAGAGAAGGACCCGCTCAAAGATTTTGGACGCGTTTGAGAGCAGAGTAATTGGTCGGAAATTACCCGGTATCGTGGCGTCTTTCCCTGGCTTTGGAAGGAGGATAACTTTCCCTGTTTTTCAAGGGGAGGGGAAGTGGGCGGAAAGGTAACAATTATTTATTAGGTCGGAAAGGATGAGGGGGAAGATAGGTACTTGGGCCGCAAGAATAAGTTCCCGATTTGACACGTTGTCAAACCCGGGCGCCTTTTTCGGCGGCAGCGAGGTTAAGATGGACTTTATTTCGTCCGCAGACGTTATCAGGGGGAGATCGGTAGGATTGGAAGGGAGCTTCGCGAGGAATTTACGGACTTAATGATCCGCAGGGGAAGGGGAAGGATCGGCGGCCATCGTATTTTCAAGGAACACCGCCAGGATCTCCGCCTTTTGGGTAGGGTCGAAAATTAATCTGTGGATTGATTTCAACGGAGGATTGGTCGGTTTGGGGGAGCGACGAAGGGACTTGGAAATTTTCCACAGAGAGTTATCCTCGAAGGACAGAGAGGAAACATGACGCATCCACTCTTGAGAGGAAAAGGCAGCACTGGAGCGCCTGACGTCAGCATGGAGCCGA
>NW_027287494.1:1536953-1606551 GCF_022747635.1 Hetaerina americana | reverse complement strand
CCCAAAGGGGGGGGGTATTTGCACTTTTCATGGAAAAATCTGAAAAATTAAATTTTCTAAAAATGAAATAAATGCCTTCTATACACCTCAAACATTCACTCTTAAACTGAAAATTGTTGTTTTTCGCAATATTTTTAGAAATTTGGCTCTTTTAGTAACATTAACACTTGCGCTGAAGCATCTTTTATGCTCATTTCTTGCCTTTCAGGATTTATTTTGGGTTTGATTTGTTTATTTGATGAAAATGAACAACAATACATGGAAACATTTTTGTTTGATTTGTCTCAGGTGAGATTTTCTCCTAGAACACAAAGGGTGGGGAATTGGCACTTTTCATGGAAAAAGGTGAAAAATTAAATATTCTAAAAATGAAATAAATGCCTTCTATACACCTCAAACATTCACTCTAAAACTGAAAATTATTGTTTTTCGCAATATTTTTAGAATTTTGGGCTCTTTTACTAACATTAACACTTGCGCTGAAGCAACTTTTATGCTCATTTCTTGTCTTTCAGTATTTATTCTGGGTTTTATTTTTTTTATTTGATGAAAATGAACAACAATACACACCATGGAAACATTTTTGTTTGATTTCTGTCGAATGAGATTTTCACCTAGAACCCAAAGGGGGGGGTATTTGCACTTTTCATGGAAAAATCTGAAAAATTAAATTTTCTAAAAATGAAATAAATGCCTTCTATACACCTCAAACATTCACTCTTAAACTGAAAATTGTTGTTTTTCGCAATATTTTTAGAAATTTTGGCTCTTTTAGTAACATTAACACTTGCGCTGAAGCATCTTTTATGCTCATTTCTTGCCTTTCAGGATTTATACTGGGTTTGATTTGTTTATTTGATGAAAATGAACAACAATACATGGAAACATTTTTGTTTGATTTGTCTCAGGTGAGATTTTCTCCTAGAACACAAAGGGTGGGGAATTGGCACTTTTCATGGAAAAAGGTGAAAAATTAAATATTCTAAAAATGAAATAAATGCCTTCTATACACCTCAAACATTCACTCTAAAACTGAAAATTATTGTTTTTCGCAATATTTTTAGAATTTTGGGCTCTTTTACTAACATTAACACTTGCGCTGAAGCAACTTTTATGCTCATTTCTTGTCTTTCAGTATTTATTCTGGGTTTTATTTTTTTTATTTGATGAAAATGAACAACAATACACACCATGGAAACATTTTTGTTTGATTTCTGTCGAATGAGATTTTCACCTAGAAAACAAAGGGGGGGGGGTATTGGTACTTTTCATGGAAAAATGTGAAAAAAAACATTTTCTAAAAATGAAATAACTGCCTTCTATGCACCTCAAACATTCCCTCGAAAACAGAAGATTGTTGTTTTTCGCAATATTTTCAGAAATTTGGGCTCTTTTAGTAACATTAACACTTGCAATGAAGCATATTTTCTGCTCATTTCTTGTCTTTCAGGATTTATTCTGGGTTTTATTTTTTTTATTTGATGAAAATGAACAACAATACATACCATGGAAACATTTTTGTTTGATTTTTGTCGAATAAGATTTTCACCTAGAACCCAAAGGGTGGGGAATTGGCACTTTTCATGGAAAAAGGTGAAAAATTAAATATTCTAAAAATGAAATAAATGCCTTCTATACACCTCAAACATTCACTCTAAACCTGAAAATTATTGTTTTTCACAATATTTTTAGAAATTTTGGCTCTTTTATTAACATTAACACTTGCGCTGAAGCATCTTTTATGCTCATTTCTTGTCTTTTAGTATTTATTCTGGGTTTTATTTTTTTTATTTGATGAAAATGAACAACAATACACACCATGGAAACATTTTTGTTTGATTTGTGACGAATGAGATTTTCACCTAGAACCCAAAGGGTGGGGTATTGGCACTTTTCATGGAAAAATGTGAAAAATTAAATTTTCTAAAAATGAAATAAATGCCTTCTATACACCTCAAACATTCACTTTTAAACTGAAAATTGTTGTTTTTCGCAATATTTTTAGAAATTTGGGCTCTTTTAGTAACATTAACAACCCCGCTGAAGCATCTTTTATGCTAATTTCTTTTCTTTCAGGATTTATTCTGGGTTTTATTTTGTTTACTTGATGAAAATGAACAACAATACACACCATGGAAACATTTTTGTTTGATTTGTGTCGAGTGAGATTTTCACCTAGAAAACAAAGGGGGGGGTATTGGCACTTTTCATGGAAAAATGTGAAAAATTAAATTTTCTAAAATTGAAATAAATGCCTTCTATACACCTCAAACATCCACTCTTAAACAGAAGATTGTGGTTTTTCGCAATATTTTTAGAAATTTGGGCTCCTTTAGTAACATTAACACTTCCGCTGAAGTATCTTTTATGCTCATTTCTTGCCTTTCAGGATTTATTCTGGGTTTGATTTGTTTATTTGATGAAAATGAACAACAATACACACCATGGAAACATTTTTGTTTGTTTTATGTCAAATGAGATTTTCACCTAGAACCCAAAGGGTGGGGGCATTGGCATTTTCATGGAAAAATGTGAAAAATTAAATTTTCTAAAAATGAAATAAATATCTTCTATACACCTCAAACATTCACTCTTTAACTGAAAATTGTTGTTTATCGCAATATTTTTAGAAATTTTGGCTCTTTTAGTAACATTAACACTTGCGCTGAAGCATCTTTTATGCTCATTTCTTGTCTTTCAGTATTTATTCTGTGTTTTATTTTGTTTATTTGATGAAAATGAACAACAATACACACCATGGAAACATTTTTGTTTGATTTGTGTCGAGTGATTTTTTCACCTAGAACCCAAAGGGGGGGGTCTTGGCACTTTTCATGGAAAAATGGGAAAAATTAAATTTTTTAAAAATGAAAAAAATGCCTTCTATACACCTCAAACATTCACTCTAAAACAGAAGATTGTTGTTTTTGGCAATATTTTTAGAAATTTGGGCTCTTTTAGTAACATTAACAACACCGCTGAAGCATCTTTTATGCTCATTTCTTGTCTTTCAGGATTTATTCTTGGTTTTATTTTGTTTATTTGATGAAAATGAACAACAATACACACCATGGAAACATTTTTGTTTGATTTGGGTCGAGTGAGATTTTCACCTAGAACCCAAAGGGGGGGGTATTCGCACTTTTCATGGAAAAATGTGAAAAATTAAATTTTCTAAAAATGAAATAAATGCCTTCTATACACTTCAAATATTCACTTTTAAACTGAAAATTGTTGTTAATCGCAATATTTTTAAAAATTTTGGCTCTTTTAGTAACATTAACACTAGCGCTGAAGCATCTTTTATGCTCATTTCTTGTCTTTCAGGATTTATTCTGGGATTTATTTTGTTTATTTGATGAAAATGAACAACAATACACACCATGGAAACATTTTTGTTTGAATTGTGTCGAGTGAGATTTTCACCTTGAACCCAAAGAGGGGGGCATTGGCACTTTTCATGGAAAAATCTAAAAATTAAATTTTCTAAAAATGAAATAAATGCCTTCTATACACCTCAAACATTCACTCTTAAACTGAAAATTGTTGTTTTTCGCAATATTTTTAGAAATTTGGGCTCTTTTAGTAACATTAACAACCCCGCTGAAGCATCTTTTATGCTAATTTCTTTTCTTTCAGGATTTATTCTGGGTTTTATTTTGTTTACTTGATGAAAATGAACAACAATACACACCATGGAAACATTTTTGTTTGTTTTATGTCAAATGAGATTTTCACCTAGAAAACAAAGGGGGGGGTATTGGCACTTTTCATGGAAAAATGTGAAAAATTAAATTTTCTAAAATTGAAATAAATGCCTTCTATACACCTCAAACATTCACTCTTAAACAGAAGATTGTGGTTTTTCGCAATATTTTTAGAAATTTGGGCTCCTTTAGTAACATTAACACTTCCGCTGAAGTATCTTTTATGCTCATTTCTTGCCTTTCAGGATTTATTCTGGGTTTGATTTGTTTATTTGATGAAAATGAACAACAATACACACCATGGAAACATTTTTGTTTGTTTTATGTCAAATGAGATTTTCACCTAGATCCCAAAGGGTGGGGGTATTGGCATTTTCATGGAAAAATGTGAAAAATTAAATTTTCTAAAAATGAAATAAATATCTTCTATACACCTCAAACATTCACTCTTTAACTGAAAATTGTTGTTTATCGCAATATTTTTAGAAATTTTGGCTCTTTTAGTAACATTAACACTTGCGCTGAAGCATCTTTTATGCTCATTTCTTGTCTTTCAGTATTTATTCTGTGTTTTATTTTGTTTATTTGATGAAAATGAACAACAATACACACCATGGAAACATTTTTGTTTGATTTGTGTCGAGTGATTTTTTCACCTAGAACCCAAAGGGTGGGGTCTTGGCACTTTTCATGGAAAAATCTAAAAATTAAATTTTCTAAAAATGAAATAAATGCCTTCTATACACCTCAAACATTCACTCTTAAACTGAAAATTGTGTTTTTTCGCAATATTTTTAGAAATTTGGGCTCTTTTAGTAACATTAATAACCCCGCTGAAGCATCTTTTATGCTAATTTCTTTTTTTTCAGGATTTATTCTGGGTTTTATTTTGTTTACTTGATGAAAATGAACAACAATACACACCATGGAAACATTTTTGTTTGATTTGTGTCGAGTGAGATTTTCATCTAGAACGCAAAGGGGGGGTATCGGCACTTTTCATGGAAAAATGTGAAAAATTAAATTTTCTAAAATTGAAATAAATGCCTTGTATACACCTCAAACATTCACTCTTAAACTGAAGATTGTGGTTTTTCGCAATATTTTTAGAAATTTGGGCTCGTTAGTAACATTAACACTTCCGCTGAAGTATCTTTTATGCTCATTTCTTGCCTTTCAGGATTTATTCTGGGTTTGATTTGTTTATTTGATGAAAATGAACAACAATACATGGAAACATTTTTGTTTGATTTGTGTCGAGTGAGATTTTCATCTAGAACCCAAAGGGGGGGGTATTGGCACTTTTCATGGAAAAATGTGAAAAATTAAATTTTCTAAAATTGAAATAAATGCCTTCTATACACCTCATACATTCACTCTAAAATGGAAACATTTTTGTTTGATTTGTATCGAGTGAGATTTTCACCTAGAACGCAAAGGAGGGGGTATCGGCACTTTTCGTGGAAAAATGTGAAAAATTAAATTTTCTGAAATTGAAATAAATGCCTTCTATACACCTCAAACATTCACTCTTAAACAGATGATTGTGGTTTTTCGCAATTTTTTAGAAATTTGGGCTCCTTTAGTAACATTAACACTTCCGCTGAAGTATCTTTTATGCTCATTTCTTGCCTTTAAGGATTTATTCTGGGTTTGATTTGTTTATTTGATGAAAATGAACAACAATACATGGAAACATTTTTGTTTGATTTGTGTCGAGTGAGATTTTCATCTAGAACGCAAAGGGGGGGTATTGGCACTTTTAATGGAAAAATGTGAAAAATTAAATTTTCTAAAATTGAAATAAATGCCTTCTATACACCTCAAACATTCACTCTTAAACAGAAGATTGTGGTTTTTCGCAAAATTTTTAGAAATTTGGGCCCTTTTAGTAACATTAACACTTGCGCTGAAGCATCTTTTATGCTCATTTCTTGTCTTTCAGGATTTATTCTGGGTTTTATTTTGTTTATTTGATGAAAATGAACAACAATACACACCATGGAAACATTTTTGTTTGTTTTATGTCAAATGAGATTTTCACCTAGAACCCAAAGGGTGGGGTATTGGCATTTTCATGGAAAAATGTGAAAATATAAATTTTCTAAAAATGAAATAAATATCTTCTATACACCTCAAACATTCACTCATTAACTGAAAATTGTTGTTTATCGCAATATTTTTGGAAATTTTGGCTCATTTTGTAACATTAACACTTGCGCTGAAGCATCTTTTATGCTCATTTCTTGTCTTTCAGTATTTATTCTGTGTTTTATTTTGTTTATTTGATGAAAATGAACAACAATACACACCATGGAAACATTTTTGTTTGATTTATGTCGAGTGAGATTTTCACCTTGAACCCAAAGGGGGGGGGTATTGGCACTTTTAATGGAAAAATGTGAAAAATTAAATTTTCTAAAATTGAAATAAATGCCTTCTATACACCTCAAACATTCACTCTTAAACAGAAGATTGTGGTTTTTCGCAATATTTTTAGAAATTTGGGCTCTTTTAGTAACATTAACACTTGTGCTGAAGCATCTTTTATGCTCATTTCTTGTCTTTCAGTATTTATTCTGGGTTTTATTTTGTTTATTTGATGAAAATGAACAACAATACACACCATGGAAACATTTTTGTTTGATTTGTGTCGAGTGAGATTTTCTCCTAGAACCCAAAGGGACGGGTATTGGCACTTTTCATGGAAAAATGTGAAAAAAAACATTTTCTAAAAATGAAATAAATGCCTTCTATACACCTCAAACATTCACTCTAAAACTGAAAATTGCTGTTTTTCGCAATATTTTCAGAAATTTGGGCTCTTTTAGTAACATTAACACTTGCGCTGAAGCATCTTTTATGCTCATTTCTTGTCTTTCAGGATTTATTCTGGGATTTATTTTGTTTATTTGATGAAAATGAACAACAATACACACCATGGAAACATTTTTGTTTGAATTGTGTCGAGTGAGATTTTCACCTTGAACCCAAAGGGGGGGGCATTGGCACTTTTCATGGAAAAATCTAAAAATTAAATTTTCTAAAAATGAAATAAATGCCTTCTATACACCTCAAACATTCACTCTTAAACTGAAAATTGTTGTTTTTCGCAATATTTTTAGAAATTTGGGCTCTTTTAGTAACATTAACAACCCCGCTGAAGCATCTTTTATGCTAACTTCTTTTCTTTCAGGATTTATTCTGGGTTTTATTTTGTTTACTTGATGAAAATGAACAACAATACACACCATGGAAACATTTTTGTTTGATTTGTGTCGAGTGAGATTTTCACCTAGAAAACAAAGGGGGGGGTATTGGCACTTTTCATGGAAAAATGTGAAAAATTAAATTTTCTAAAATTGAAATAAATGCCTTCTATACACCTCAAACATTCACTTTTAAACAGAAGATTGTGGTTTTTCGCAATATTTTTAGAAATTTGGGCTCCTTTAGTAACATTAACACTTCCGCTGAAGTATCTTTTATGCTCATTTCTTGCCTTTCAGGATTTATTCTGGGTTTGATTTGTTTATTTGATGAAAATGAACAACAATACACACCATGGAAACATTTTTGTTTGTTTTATGTCAAATGAGATTTTCACCTAGAACCCAAAGGGTGGGGGTATTGGCATTTTCATGGAAAAATGTGAAAAATTAAATTTTCTAAAAATGAAATAAATATCTTCTATACACCTCAAACATTCACTCTTTAATTGAAAATTGTTGTTTATCGCAATATTTTTAGAAATTTTGGCTCTTTTAGTAACATTAACACTTGCGCTGAAGCATCTTTTATGCTCATTTCTTGTCTTTCAGTATTTATTCTGTGTTTTATTTTGTTTATTTGATGAAAATGAACAACAATACACACCATGGAAACATTTTTGTTTGATTTGTGTCGAGTGATTTTTTCACCTAGAACCCAAAGGGTGGGGTCTTGGCACTTTTCATGGAAAAATGGGAAAAATTAAATTTTTTAAAAATGAAAAAAATGCCTTCTATACACCTCAAACATTCACTCTAAAACAGAAGATTGTTGTTTTTGGCAATATTTTTAGAAATTTGGGCTCTTTTAGTAACATTAACAACACCGCTGAAGCATCTTTTATGCTCATTTCTTGTCTTTCAGGATTTATTCTGGGTTTTATTTTGTTTATTTGATGAAAATGAACAACAATACACACCATGGAAACATTTTTGTTTGATTTGGGTCGAGTGAGATTTTCACCTAGAACCCAAAGGGGGGGGTATTCGCACTTTTCATGGAAAAATGTGAAAAATTAAATTTTCTAAAAATGAAATAAATGCCTTCTATACACCTCAAATATTCACTTTTAAACTGAAAATTGTTGTAAATCGCAATATTTTTAAAAATTTTGGCTCTTTTAGTAACATTAACACTAGCGTTGAAGCATCTTTTATGCTCATTTCTTGTCTTTCAGGATTTATTCTGGGATTTATTTAGTTTATTTGATGAAAATGAACAACAATACAGACCATGGAAACCTTTTTGTTTGATTTGTGTCGAGTGAGATTTTCACCTTGAACCCAAAGGGGGGGGGCATTGGCACTTTTCATGGAAAAATCTAAAAATTAAATTTTCTAAAAATGAAATAAATGCCTTCTATACACCTCAAACATTCACTCTTAAACTGAAAATTGTGTTTTTTCGCAATATTTTTAGAAATTTGGGCTCTTTTAGTAACATTAATAACCCCGCTGAAGCATCTTTTATGCTAATTTCTTTTTTTTCAGGATTTATTCTGGGTTTTATTTTGTTTACTTGATGAAAATGAACAACAATACACACCATGGAAACATTTTTGTTTGATTTGTGTCGAGTGAGATTTTCATCTAGAACGCAAAGGGGGGGTATCGGCACTTTTCATGGAAAAATGTGAAAAATTAAATTTTCTAAAATTGAAATAAATGCCTTGTATACACCTCAAACATTCACTCTTAAACTGAAGATTGTGGTTTTTCGCAATATTTTTAGAAATTTGGGCTCGTTAGTAACATTAACACTTCCGCTGAAGTATCTTTTATGCTCATTTCTTGCCTTTCAGGATTTATTCTGGGTTTGATTTGTTTATTTGATGAAAATGAACAACAATACATGGAAACATTTTTGTTTGATTTGTGTCGAGTGAGATTTTCATCTAGAACCCAAAGGGGGGGGGTATTGGCACTTTTCATGGAAAAATGTGAAAAATTAAATTTTCTAAAATTGAAATAAATGCCTTCTATACACCTCAAACATTCACTCTAAAATGGAAACATTTTTGTTTGATTTGTATCGAGTGAGATTTTCACCTAGAACGCAAAGGAGGGGGTATCGGCACTTTTCGTGGAAAAATGTGAAAAATTAAATTTTCTGAAATTGAAATAAATGCCTTCTATACACCTCAAACATTCACTCTTAAACAGATGATTGTGGTTTTTCGCAATTTTTTAGAAATTTGGGCTCCTTTAGTAACATTAACACTTCCGCTGAAGTATCTTTTATGCTCATTTCTTGCCTTTAAGGATTTATTCTGGGTTTGATTTGTTTATTTGATGAAAATGAACAACAATACATGGAAACATTTTTGTTTGATTTGTGTCGAGTGAGATTTTCATCTAGAACGCAAAGGGGGGGTATTGGCACTTTTAATGGAAAAATGTGAAAAATTAAATTTTCTAAAATTGAAATAAATGCCTTCTATACACCTCAAACATTCACTCTTAAACAGAAGATTGTGGTTTTTCGCAAAATTTTTAGAAATTTGGGCTCTTTTAGTAACATTAACACTTGCGCTGAAGCATCTTTTATGCTCATTTCTTGTCTTTCAGGATTTATTCTGGGTTTTATTTTGTTTATTTGATGAAAATGAACAACAATACACACCATGGAAACATTTTTGTTTGTTTTATGTCAAATGAGATTTTCACCTAGAACCCAAAGGGTGGGGTATTGGCATTTTCATGGAAAAATGTGAAAATATAAATTTTCTAAAAATGAAATAAATATCTTCTATACACCTCAAACATTCACTCATTAACTGAAAATTGTTGTTTATCGCAATATTTTTGGAAATTTTGGCTCATTTTGTAACATTAACACTTGCGCTGAAGCATCTTTTATGCTCATTTCTTGTCTTTCAGTATTTATTCTGTGTTTTATTTTGTTTATTTGATGAAAATGAACAACAATACACACCATGGAAACATTTTTGTTTGATTTATGTCGAGTGAGATTTTCACCTTGAACCCAAAGGGGGGGGGTATTGGCACTTTTAATGGAAAAATGTGAAAAATTAAATTTTCTAAAATTGAAATAAATGCCTTCTATACACCTCAAACATTCACTCTTAAACAGAAGATTGTGGTTTTTCGCAATATTTTTAGAAATTTGGGCTCTTTTAGTAACATTAACACTTGTGCTGAAGCATCTTTTATGCTCATTTCTTGTCTTTCAGTATTTATTCTGGGTTTTATTTTGTTTATTTGATGAAAATGAACAACAATACACACCATGGAAACATTTTTGTTTGATTTGTGTCGAGTGAGATTTTCTCCTAGAACCCAAAGGGACGGGTATTGGCACTTTTCATGGAAAAATGTGAAAAAAAACATTTTCTAAAAATGAAATAAATGCCTTCTATACACCTCAAACATTCACTCTAAAACTGAAAATTGCTATTTTTCGCAATATTTTCAGAAATTTGGGCTCTTTTAGTAACATTAACACTTGCGCTGAAGCATCTTTTATGCTCATTTCTTGTCTTTCAGGATTTATTCTGGGATTTATTTTGTTTATTTGATGAAAATGAACAACAATACACACCATGGAAACATTTTTGTTTGAATTGTGTCGAGTGAGATTTTCACCTTGAACCCAAAGGGGGGGGCATTGGCACTTTTCATGGAAAAATCTAAAAATTAAATTTTCTAAAAATGAAATAAATGCCTTCTATACACCTCAAACATTCACTCTTAAACTGAAAATTGTTGTTTTTCGCAATATTTTTAGAAATTTGGGCTCTTTTAGTAACATTAACAACCCCGCTGAAGCATCTTTTATGCTAACTTCTTTTCTTTCAGGATTTATTCTGGGTTTTATTTTGTTTACTTGATGAAAATGAACAACAATACACACCATGGAAACATTTTTGTTTGATTTGTGTCGAGTGAGATTTTCACCTAGAAAACAAAGGGGGGGGGTATTGGCACTTTTCATGGAAAAATGTGAAAAATTAAATTTTCTAAAATTGAAATAAATGCCTTGTATACACCTCAAACATTCACTCTTAAACTGAAGATTGTGGTTTTTCGCAATATTTTTAGAAATTTGGGCTCGTTAGTAACATTAACACTTCCGCTGAAGTATCTTTTATGCTCATTTCTTGCCTTTCAGGATTTATTCTGGGTTTGATTTGTTTATTTGATGAAAATGAACAACAATACATGGAAACATTTTTGTTTGATTTGTGTCGAGTGAGATTTTCATCTAGAACCCAAAGGGGGGGGTATTGGCACTTTTCATGGAAAAATGTGAAAAATTAAATTTTCTAAAATTGAAATAAATGCCTTCTATACACCTCATACATTCACTCTAAAATGGAAACATTTTTGTTTGATTTGTATCGAGTGAGATTTTCACCTAGAACGCAAAGGAGGGGGTATCGGCACTTTTCGTGGAAAAATGTGAAAAATTAAATTTTCTGAAATTGAAATAAATGCCTTCTATACACCTCAAACATTCACTCTTAAACAGATGATTGTGGTTTTTCGCAATTTTTTAGAAATTTGGGCTCCTTTAGTAACATTAACACTTCCGCTGAAGTATCTTTTATGCTCATTTCTTGCCTTTAAGGATTTATTCTGGGTTTGATTTGTTTATTTGATGAAAATGAACAACAATACATGGAAACATTTTTGTTTGATTTGTGTCGAGTGAGATTTTCATCTAGAACGCAAAGGGGGGGTATTGGCACTTTTAATGGAAAAATGTGAAAAATTAAATTTTCTAAAATTGAAATAAATGCCTTCTATACACCTCAAACATTCACTCTTAAACAGAAGATTGTGGTTTTTCGCAAAATTTTTAGAAATTTGGGCCCTTTTAGTAACATTAACACTTGCGCTGAAGCATCTTTTATGCTCATTTCTTGTCTTTCAGGATTTATTCTGGGTTTTATTTTGTTTATTTGATGAAAATGAACAACAATACACACCATGGAAACATTTTTGTTTGTTTTATGTCAAATGAGATTTTCACCTAGAACCCAAAGGGTGGGGTATTGGCATTTTCATGGAAAAATGTGAAAATATAAATTTTCTAAAAATGAAATAAATATCTTCTATACACCTCAAACATTCACTCATTAACTGAAAATTGTTGTTTATCGCAATATTTTTGGAAATTTTGGCTCATTTTGTAACATTAACACTTGCGCTGAAGCATCTTTTATGCTCATTTCTTGTCTTTCAGTATTTATTCTGTGTTTTATTTTGTTTATTTGATGAAAATGAACAACAATACACACCATGGAAACATTTTTGTTTGATTTATGTCGAGTGAGATTTTCACCTTGAACCCAAAGGGGGGGGGTATTGGCACTTTTAATGGAAAAATGTGAAAAATTAAATTTTCTAAAATTGAAATAAATGCCTTCTATACACCTCAAACATTCACTCTTAAACAGAAGATTGTGGTTTTTCGCAATATTTTTAGAAATTTGGGCTCTTTTAGTAACATTAACACTTGTGCTGAAGCATCTTTTATGCTCATTTCTTGTCTTTCAGTATTTATTCTGGGTTTTATTTTGTTTATTTGATGAAAATGAACAACAATACACACCATGGAAACATTTTTGTTTGATTTGTGTCGAGTGAGATTTTCTCCTAGAACCCAAAGGGACGGGTATTGGCACTTTTCATGGAAAAATGTGAAAAAAAACATTTTCTAAAAATGAAATAAATGCCTTCTATACACCTCAAACATTCACTCTAAAACTGAAAATTGCTGTTTTTCGCAATATTTTCAGAAATTTGGGCTCTTTTAGTAACATTAACACTTGCGCTGAAGCATCTTTTATGCTCATTTCTTGTCTTTCAGGATTTATTCTGGGATTTATTTTGTTTATTTGATGAAAATGAACAACAATACACACCATGGAAACATTTTTGTTTGAATTGTGTCGAGTGAGATTTTCACCTTGAACCCAAAGGGGGGGGCATTGGCACTTTTCATGGAAAAATCTAAAAATTAAATTTTCTAAAAATGAAATAAATGCCTTCTATACACCTCAAACATTCACTCTTAAACTGAAAATTGTTGTTTTTCGCAATATTTTTAGAAATTTGGGCTCTTTTAGTAACATTAACAACCCCGCTGAAGCATCTTTTATGCTAACTTCTTTTCTTTCAGGATTTATTCTGGGTTTTATTTTGTTTACTTGATGAAAATGAACAACAATACACACCATGGAAACATTTTTGTTTGATTTGTGTCGAGTGAGATTTTCACCTAGAAAACAAAGGGGGGGGTATTGGCACTTTTCATGGAAAAATGTGAAAAATTAAATTTTCTAAAATTGAAATAAATGCCTTCTATACACCTCAAACATTCACTTTTAAACAGAAGATTGTGGTTTTTCGCAATATTTTTAGAAATTTGGGCTCCTTTAGTAACATTAACACTTCCGCTGAAGTATCTTTTATGCTCATTTCTTGCCTTTCAGGATTTATTCTGGGTTTGATTTGTTTATTTGATGAAAATGAACAACAATACACACCATGGAAACATTTTTGTTTGTTTTATGTCAAATGAGATTTTCACCTAGAACCCAAAGGGTGGGGGTATTGGCATTTTCATGGAAAAATGTGAAAAATTAAATTTTCTAAAAATGAAATAAATATCTTCTATACACCTCAAACATTCACTCTTTAATTGAAAATTGTTGTTTATCGCAATATTTTTAGAAATTTTGGCTCTTTTAGTAACATTAACACTTGCGCTGAAGCATCTTTTATGCTCATTTCTTGTCTTTCAGTATTTATTCTGTGTTTTATTTTGTTTATTTGATGAAAATGAACAACAATACACACCATGGAAACATTTTTGTTTGATTTGTGTCGAGTGATTTTTTCACCTAGAACCCAAAGGGTGGGGTCTTGGCACTTTTCATGGAAAAATGGGAAAAATTAAATTTTTTAAAAATGAAAAAAATGCCTTCTATACACCTCAAACATTCACTCTAAAACAGAAGATTGTTGTTTTTGGCAATATTTTTAGAAATTTGGGCTCTTTTAGTAACATTAACAACACCGCTGAAGCATCTTTTATGCTCATTTCTTGTCTTTCAGGATTTATTCTGGGTTTTATTTTGTTTATTTGATGAAAATGAACAACAATACACACCATGGAAACATTTTTGTTTGATTTGGGTCGAGTGAGATTTTCACCTAGAACCCAAAGGGGGGGGTATTCGCACTTTTCATGGAAAAATGTGAAAAATTAAATTTTCTAAAAATGAAATAAATGCCTTCTATACACCTCAAATATTCACTTTTAAACTGAAAATTGTTGTAAATCGCAATATTTTTAAAAATTTTGGCTCTTTTAGTAACATTAACACTAGCGTTGAAGCATCTTTTATGCTCATTTCTTGTCTTTCAGGATTTATTCTGGGATTTATTTAGTTTATTTGATGAAAATGAACAACAATACAGACCATGGAAACCTTTTTGTTTGATTGTTGTCGAGTGAGATTTTCACCTTGAACCCAAAGGGGGGGGGCATTGGCACTTTTCATGGAAAAATCTAAAAATTAAATTTTCTAAAAATGAAATAAATGCCTTCTATACACCTCAAACATTCACTCTTAAACTGAAAATTGTGTTTTTTCGCAATATTTTTAGAAATTTGGGCTCTTTTAGTAACATTAATAACCCCGCTGAAGCATCTTTTATGCTAATTTCTTTTTTTTCAGGATTTATTCTGGGTTTTATTTTGTTTACTTGATGAAAATGAACAACAATACACACCATGGAAACATTTTTGTTTGATTTGTGTCGAGTGAGATATTCATCTAGAACGCAAAGGGGGGGTATCGGCACTTTTCATGGAAAAATGTGAAAAATTAAATTTTCTAAAATTGAAATAAATGCCTTGTATACACCTCAAACATTCACTCTTAAACTGAAGATTGTGGTTTTTCGCAATATTTTTAGAAATTTGGGCTCGTTAGTAACATTAACACTTCCGCTGAAGTATCTTTTATGCTCATTTCTTGCCTTTCAGGATTTATTCTGGGTTTGATTTGTTTATTTGATGAAAATGAACAACAATACATGGAAACATTTTTGTTTGATTTGTGTCGAGTGAGATTTTCATCTAGAACCCAAAGGGGGGGGTATTGGCACTTTTCATGGAAAAATGTGAAAAATTAAATTTTCTAAAATTGAAATAAATGCCTTCTATACACCTCAAACATTCACTCTAAAATGGAAACATTTTTGTTTGATTTGTATCGAGTGAGATTTTCACCTAGAACGCAAAGGAGGGGGTATCGGCACTTTTCGTGGAAAAATGTGAAAAATTAAATTTTCTGAAATTGAAATAAATGCCTTCTATACACCTCAAACATTCACTCTTAAACAGATGATTGTGGTTTTTCGCAATTTTTTAGAAATTTGGGCTCCTTTAGTAACATTAACACTTCCGCTGAAGTATCTTTTATGCTCATTTCTTGCCTTTAAGGATTTATTCTGGGTTTGATTTGTTTATTTGATGAAAATGAACAACAATACATGGAAACATTTTTGTTTGATTTGTGTCGAGTGAGATTTTCATCTAGAACGCAAAGGGGGGGTATTGGCACTTTTAATGGAAAAATGTGAAAAATTAAATTTTCTAAAATTGAAATAAATGCCTTCTATACACCTCAAACATTCACTCTTAAACAGAAGATTGTGGTTTTTCGCAAAATTTTTAGAAATTTGGGCTCTTTTAGTAACATTAACACTTGCGCTGAAGCATCTTTTATGCTCATTTCTTGTCTTTCAGGATTTATTCTGGGTTTTATTTTGTTTATTTGATGAAAATGAACAACAATACACACCATGGAAACATTTTTGTTTGTTTTATGTCAAATGAGATTTTCACCTAGAACCCAAAGGGTGGGGTATTGGCATTTTCATGGAAAAATGTGAAAATATAAATTTTCTAAAAATGAAATAAATATCTTCTATACACCTCAAACATTCACTCATTAACTGAAAATTGTTGTTTATCGCAATATTTTTGGAAATTTTGGCTCATTTTGTAACATTAACACTTGCGCTGAAGCATCTTTTATGCTCATTTCTTGTCTTTCAGTATTTATTCTGTGTTTTATTTTGTTTATTTGATGAAAATGAACAACAATACACACCATGGAAACATTTTTGTTTGATTTATGTCGAGTGAGATTTTCACCTTGAACCCAAAGGGGGGGGGTATTGGCACTTTTAATGGAAAAATGTGAAAAATTAAATTTTCTAAAATTGAAATAAATGCCTTCTATACACCTCAAACATTCACTCTTAAACAGAAGATTGTGGTTTTTCGCAATATTTTTAGAAATTTGGGCTCTTTTAGTAACATTAACACTTGTGCTGAAGCATCTTTTATGCTCATTTCTTGTCTTTCAGTATTTATTCTGGGTTTTATTTTGTTTATTTGATGAAAATGAACAACAATACACACCATGGAAACATTTTTGTTTGATTTGTGTCGAGTGAGATTTTCTCCTAGAACCCAAAGGGACGGGTATTGGCACTTTTCATGGAAAAATGTGAAAAAAAACATTTTCTAAAAATGAAATAAATGCCTTCTATACACCTCAAACATTCACTCTAAAACTGAAAATTGCTATTTTTCGCAATATTTTCAGAAATTTGGGCTCTTTTAGTAACATTAACACTTGCGCTGAAGCATCTTTTATGCTCATTTCTTGTCTTTCAGGATTTATTCTGGGATTTATTTTGTTTATTTGATGAAAATGAACAACAATACACACCATGGAAACATTTTTGTTTGAATTGTGTCGAGTGAGATTTTCACCTTGAACCCAAAGGGGGGGGCATTGGCACTTTTCATGGAAAAATCTAAAAATTAAATTTTCTAAAAATGAAATAAATGCCTTCTATACACCTCAAACATTCACTCTTAAACTGAAAATTGTTGTTTTTCGCAATATTTTTAGAAATTTGGGCTCTTTTAGTAACATTAACAACCCCGCTGAAGCATCTTTTATGCTAACTTCTTTTCTTTCAGGATTTATTCTGGGTTTTATTTTGTTTACTTGATGAAAATGAACAACAATACACACCATGGAAACATTTTTGTTTGATTTGTGTCGAGTGAGATTTTCACCTAGAAAACAAAGGGGGGGGGTATTGGCACTTTTCATGGAAAAATGTGAAAAATTAAATTTTCTAAAATTGAAATAAATGCCTTCTATACACCTCAAACATTCACTCTTAAACAGAAGATTGTGGTTTTTCGCAATATTTTTAGAAATTTGGGCTCCTTTAGTAACATTAACACTTCCGCTGAAGTATCTTTTATGCTCATTTCTTGCCTTTCAGGATTTATTCTGGGTTTGATTTGTTTATTTGATGAAAATGAACAACAATACACACCATGGAAACATTTTTGTTTGTTTTATGTCAAATGAGATTTTCACCTAGAACCCAAAGGGTGGGGGTATTGGCATTTTCATGGAAAAATGTGAAAAATTAAATTTTCTAAAAATGAAATAAATATCCTCTATACACCTCAAACATTCACTCTTTAATTGAAAATTGTTGTTTATCGCAATATTTTTAGAAATTTTGGCTCTTTTAGTAACATTAACACTTGCGCTGAAGCATCTTTTATGCTCATTTCTTGTCTTTCAGTATTTATTCTGTGTTTTATTTTGTTTATTTGATGAAAATGAACAACAATACACACCATGGAAACATTTTTGTTTGATTTGTGTCGAGTGATTTTTTCACCTAGAACCCAAAGGGTGGGGTCTTGGCACTTTTCATGGAAAAATGGGAAAAATTAAATTTTTTAAAAATGAAAAAAATGCCTTCTATACACCTCAAACATTCACTCTAAAACAGAAGATTGTTGTTTTTGGCAATATTTTTAGAAATTTGGGCTCTTTTAGTAACATTAACAACACCGCTGAAGCATCTTTTATGCTCATTTCTTGTCTTTCAGGATTTATTCTGGGTTTTATTTTGTTTATTTGATGAAAATGAACAACAATACACACCATGGAAACATTTTTGTTTGATTTGGGTCGAGTGAGATTTTCACCTAGAACCCAAAGGGGGGGGTATTCGCACTTTTCATGGAAAAATGTGAAAAATTAAATTTTCTAAAAATGAAATAAATGCCTTCTATACACCTCAAATATTCACTTTTAAACTGAAAATTGTTGTAAATCGCAATATTTTTAAAAATTTTGGCTCTTTTAGTAACATTAACACTAGCGTTGAAGCATCTTTTATGCTCATTTCTTGTCTTTCAGGATTTATTCTGGGATTTATTTTGTTTATTTGATGAAAATGAACAACAATACAGACCATGGAAACCTTTTTGTTTGATTTGTGTCGAGTGAGATTTTCACCTTGAACCCAAAGGGGGGGGGCATTGGCACTTTTCATGGAAAAATCTAAAAATTAAATTTTCTAAAAATGAAATAAATGCCTTCTATACACCTCAAACATTCACTCTTAAACTGAAAATTGTGTTTTTTTCGCAATATTTTTAGAAATTTGGGCTCTTTTAGTAACATTAATAACCCCGCTGAAGCATCTTTTATGCTAATTTCTTTTTTTTCAGGATTTATTCTGGGTTTTATTTTGTTTACTTGATGAAAATGAACAACAATACACACCATGGAAACATTTTTGTTTGATTTGTGTCGAGTGAGATTTTCATCTAGAACGCAAAGGGGGGGTATAGGCACTTTTCATGGAAAAATGTGAAAAATTAAATTTTCTAAAATTGAAATAAATGCCTTGTATACACCTCAAACATTCACTCTTAAACTGAAGATTGTGGTTTTTCGCAATATTTTTAGAAATTTGGGCTCGTTAGTAACATTAACACTTCCGCTGAAGTATCTTTTATGCTCATTTCTTGCCTTTCAGGATTTATTCTGGGTTTGATTTGTTTATTTGATGAAAATGAACAACAATACATGGAAACATTTTTGTTTGATTTGTGTCGAGTGAGATTTTCATCTAGAACCCAAAGGGGGGGGTATTGGCACTTTTCATGGAAAAATGTGAAAAATTAAATTTTCTAAAATTGAAATAAATGCCTTCTATACACCTCAAACATTCACTCTAAAATGGAAACATTTTTGTTTGATTTGTATCGAGTGAGATTTTCACCTAGAACGCAAAGGAGGGGGTATCGGCACTTTTCGTGGAAAAATGTGAAAAATTAAATTTTCTGAAATTGAAATAAATGCCTTCTATACACCTCAAACATTCACTCTTAAACAGAAGATTGTGGTTTTTCGCAATATTTTTAGAAATTTGGGCTCCTTTAGTAACATTAACACTTCCGCTGAAGTATCTTTTATGCTCATTTCTTGCCTTTAAGGATTTATTCTGGGTTTGATTTGTTTATTTGATGAAAATGAACAACAATACATGGAAACATTTTTGTTTGATTTGTGTCGAGTGAGATTTTCATCTAGAACGCAAAGGGGGGGTATTGGCACTTTTAATGGAAAAATGTGAAAAATTAAATTTTCTAAAATTGAAATAAATGCCTTCTATACACCTCAAACATTCACTCTTAAACAGAAGATTGTGGTTTTTCGCAAAATTTTTAGAAATTTGGGCTCTTTTAGTAACATTAACACTTGCGCTGAAGCATCTTTTATGCTCATTTCTTGTCTTTCAGGATTTATTCTGGGTTTTATTTTGTTTATTTGATGAAAATGAACAACAATACACACCATGGAAACATTTTTGTTTGTTTTATGTCAAATGAGATTTTCACCTAGAACCCAAAGGGTGGGGTATTGGCATTTTCATGGAAAAATGTGAAAATATAAATTTTCTAAAAATGAAATAAATATCTTCTATACACCTCAAACATTCACTCATTAACTGAAAATTGTTGTTTATCGCAATATTTTTGGAAATTTTGGCTCATTTTGTAACATTAACACTTGCGCTGAAGCATCTTTTATGCTCATTTCTTGTCTTTCAGTATTTATTCTGTGTTTTATTTTGTTTATTTGATGAAAATGAACAACAATACACACCATGGAAACATTTTTGTTTGATTTATGTCGAGTGAGATTTTCACCTTGAACCCAAAGGGGGGGGGTATTGGCACTTTTAATGGAAAAATGTGAAAAATTAAATTTTCTAAAATTGAAATAAATGCCTTCTATACACCTCAAACATTCACTCTAAAATGGAAATATTTTTGTTTGATTTGTATCGAGTGAGATTTTCACCTAGAACGCAAAGGGGGGGGTATTGGCACTTTTCGTGGAAAAATGAGAAAACTTAAATTTTCTAAAATTGAAATAAATGCCTTCTATACACCTCAAACATTCACTCTTAAACAGAAGATTGTGGTTTTTCGCAATATTTTTAGAAATTTGGGCTCCTTTAGTAACATTAACACTTCCGCTGAAGTATCTTTTATGCTCATTTCTTGCCTTTCAGGATTTATTCTGGGTTTGATTTGTTTATTTGATGAAAATGAACAACAATACATGGAAACATTTTTGTTTGATTTGTGTCGAGTGAGATTTTCATCTAGAACCCAAAGGGGGGGTAATTGGCACTTTTCATGGAAAAATGTGAAAAATTAAATTTTCTAAAATTGAAATTAATGCCTTCTATACACCTCAAACATTCACTCTTAAACAGAAGATTGTGGTTTTTCGCAATATTTTTAGAAATTTGGGCTCTTTTAGTAACATTAACACTTCCGCTGAAGCATCTTTTATGCTCATTTCTTGTCTTTCAGGATTTTTTCTGGGTTTTATTTTGTTTATTTGATGAAAATGAACAACAATACACACCATGGAAACATTTTTGTTTGATTTGTGTCGAGTGAGATTTTCTCCTAGAACCCAAAGGGACGGGTATTGGCACTTTTCATGGAAATATGTGAAAAAAAACATTTTCTAAAAATGAAATAAATGCCTTCTATACACCTCAAACATTCACTCTAAAACTGAAAATTGCTGTTTTTCGCAATATTTTTAGAAATTTGGGCTCTTTTAGTAACATTAACACTTGCGCTGAAGCATCTTTTATGCTCATTTCTTGTCTTTCAGGATTTATTCTGGGATTTATTTTGTTTATTTGATGAAAATGAACAACAATACACACCATGGAAACATTTTTGTTTGATATGTGTCGAGTGAGATTTTCACCTTGGACCCAAAGGGGGGGGTATTGGCACTTTTCATGGAAAAATCTGAAAAATTAAATTTTCTAAAAATGAAATAAATGCCTTCTATACACCTCAAACATTCACTCTTAAACTGAAAAGTTTTGTTTTTCGCAATATTTTTAGAAATTTTGGCTCTTTTAGTAACATTAACACTTGCGCTGAAGCATCTTTTATGCTCATTTCTTGTCTTTCAGGATTTATTCTGGGATTTATTTTGTTTATTTGATGAAAATGAACAACAATACACACCATGGAAACATTTTCGTTTGATTTATGTCGAGTGAGATTTTCACCTTGAACCCAAAAGGGGGGGCATTGGCACTTTTCATGGAAAAATCTAAAAATTAAATTTTCTAAAAATGAAATAAATGCCTTCTATACACCTCAAACATTCACTCTTAAACTGAAAATTGTGTTTTTTCGCAATATTTTTAGAAATTTGTGCTCTTTTAGTAACATTAACAACCCCGCTGAAGCATCTTTTATGCTAATTTCTTTTCTTTCAGGATTTATTCTGGGTTTTATTTTGTTTACTTGATGAAAATGAACAACAATACACACCATGGAAACATTTTTGTTTGATTTATGTCGAGTGAGATTTTCACCTTGAACCCAAAAGGGGGGGCATTGGCACTTTTCATGGAAAAATGTGAAAAAAAACATTTTCTAAAAATGAAATAAATGCCTTCTATACACCTCAAACATTTACTCTAAATCTAAAATTGTTAGTAGTAGTAGTAGTTTTAGGGGTTTGTAGGGTGCGTCGACAGCTATGGTCATTTTGCACCACTGTCATAACCTAAAGCTGTTCCTTTTAAACTAGGAATAAGTAAACAAATAAATACGAATAAATATATAAATAAATAAAATAAACAAAAAAAAAAAAGGAAAATGCTAAAATCAAACGCATTAAAATTATGAGCTCCAAAGCTAAAGCTGCCCCATTAAACCGGTTGACCTTAAAAAACTTAAGACTCGGTTAATAGACCCAGAGTCATCCCCTAAAATATTTTTTAAGTCTCCCCTTATCTTCAACATGTCTCTGGCCCTTTGGTATGTTGTGCATTCCGTCAGGATATGTTTTATCGTCAGGGGTTGGAAACACTCATTGCAGCGGGGCTATTCTTTTACCTCCGCAAAGAGGTACGAATGAGTGAGGGCAGAGTGTCCTTTTCTCAGGCGTGTAATCATGACCTCTTCCCTCCGAATTTTCCGGATGGAAGAGGACCATGGTGAAACGACCGGTTTTATTGCCCTGAGTTTATTATTTTGCAGAGACTGCCAAGTCTCCTTCCACTGATGCAGGACCGAGTTCCGCAAGGCAGCCTTTACGTCCTCCATTGGAACCAAGGTGGAGTCGGTCTCGGGTTTTCGAAGGGCATCCTTCGCTGCCTGGTCAGCTTTTTCGTTACCTCTTATGCCGACGTGACCAGGAGTCCATATAAAGGAGACCCTGTTCCCCTTTCTCTGAAGGGACAACAGGGTATAATGGATCTCCTGGACTATCGGGTGCACAGGTGCAAAGACCGATATAGATTTTAGGGCGCTCAACGAGTCTGTGCAGATGAGGAAAGAGCCATCGCTTTCTTTTATTTCTCCTAGGGCCGTCCTTATGGCTGACAGCTCGGCTGTGAAAATGCTGCAAGAAGTGTGCAGTTTTTTCCTCACGACTCCATGGTAGTGGGACACGACCGCATAGGCACATGCAGATTCTGACTTTGACCCGTCGGTGTAGACTGGGACAAAGTCAGAAAGTGAGCCGAGGACGGCACTGAAGAGCTGCTGGTATTCGGAATCGGTCGTCTTGGCTTTGCGGCGTGCACTGGCAATGAGTTTAATATCCGGCATTGGCGTTAACCAAGGCGGGTACTTAGCATAGGAGACGGGGCATGCTTGAGGAAATGTAAAATTTACCGCGTTAATAAAATCATTAAAACGAACGGCAAAGGGCCTAGTTGCCCTTCTCCGCCTGTTAAATAAGTCTAAAAACCGTTGGTTAAAAACTATGTTAAAACAAGGGTGGATTGTCTCTGATAAAATTTTACAGGCATAGTTGCCCATTAAAATCATCCTGCGGGTTTCCAACGGAGGCTCCCCTGCGTCTGCAAGTAAGCTTGGGACTGGGCTTGTTCTAAATGCCCCGGTGGCCAACCGTATCCCAGCATTGTGGACACATGTAAGTGGTCTCAAGTAAGACTCTCGTCCTGAGGAATACACTATGGAACCATAGTCCAGTTTGGATCGCACCAAGCCTCTGTACAATAAAAGCATGCTGGTGCGGTCTGCTCCCCAAGTGGAGTGAGTTAAAAACTTTAAAACGTTGAGGGTTTGGCGACACCTCTCACGTAACACGCGGATATGCTCCCGCCAGTTCAGCTTTTGGTCCAGGATCATGCCGAGAAAGCGGACGGACTCCACAAATGGAAGAATCCTACCCAACAGGGTTAGGGTCGGGGTAACGTGGTAACCGCGAAGACGGTGAAAGTGCACGCATTTCGTTTTCTCCATGGAGAAACGAAATCCGTTCTTTCGCGACCACTCTCCCAGTTTGTTTAGAGTCACCTGGGCTTGCCTGGAAGCGTTTGGCAGTCGTGTCGACCGGCAAAATATGGCTAGGTCGTCCACATAGAGCGATGCCATCACCGGGGCATTGATGCATTCCACCACGTCGTTGATGGCGATGGCAAATAACGTCACGCTCAGTACTGAACCCTGGGGTACCCCGTTCTCCTGTGTAAAAGATCGGGAAGAGTGCTTCCCAGTCCTTACTTTAAAAAGGCGGTTGGTTAAAAAATTTCTGATAAATAGGGCCATGTTGCCTCTAAATCCCCACTTGTGGAGCGTGTTGAGGATTCTCCATCGCCACACACTATCATAGGCCTTCTCCAGGTCGAAGAAGACTGCTATGACGTGTTGACGTTGGAGAAAGGCTTCCTGGATGAAGTTCTCAGTGCGAACCAGATGGTCTGTCGTGGACCTGCCACGCCGAAAGCCGCACTGAGCGTCGGAGAGCAGGTGTCGACTCTCCAAGCACCACATGAGACGTCGGTTTACCATCCGTTCCATCACCTTGCACAGGCAGCTGGTGAGAGATATGGGACGGTAGTTGTTCGGGTCATTTTTGTCCTTGCCCTGTTTTGGGATTGGTATCACGATGGACTCTCGCCAGGCATTTGGAAAACTGCCCTCGTTCCAGAGTTGGTTGAGGGTATTTAGGACCTCCCCAATCGCGGTTTCCGGAATGTTCCGGAGAAATGTGTTGTGGATTTCGTCCGCCCCTGGCGAGGTGTAATGGGAGTCTTCGATGGCGGATTTAAGCTCCCAGGACGTGAAAGGCTCATTGTAATATTCGCTTGTAGGACCTGCACCAAAATTGAGAGGGACTCTCTCGCATCGCCTCTTCCGGTTCGCAAAGTCCGCGGCATAGCCCTCGTCACTGCTATTGGCCGCGAACTGACTGGCAAATATGTTGCTTATTTCGGCAGGTGAATTAACCACCCGGCCAGCAACAAGCAATGGCGAGATGACAAATGAGCCCTTGGACCCGGAGATTTTCTTGACTTTGTCCCATACCTGACCAAGTGGCGTGCGATGGTTGATGGTAGAGACGCATTCTATCCAGGAAGCCCTCTTGGCCTCCTTCACGGCCCTTCGAGCTCGCGCTCTCAGGCGGCGGTACGATGCCAGATTAGTTGCCGTGGGATATTTTCTAAAAATATTCAATGCTTTTTTCCTCGCCCGAATCGCCCGGTCGCATTCCCCGTTTCACCAAGGGACAGGAGCTCGATTTATATTCCCGGACGTACGAGGGATACTTTTGGTAGCTGCCGCCAACAGCGTTGAACTTAGTTTATCGACGTTGTGCAACGCGTCGAAACTTGCGTCGTGTTTATATGTAAACGTACGCTTGAAAAGTGGCCAGTCCGCACGGTTAATACGCCACTTTTCCGGAGGTTTTGAAATGGTGGGCGAAGAGTCTTCTTTAACGAGTAGAAGAGGAAAATGGTCACTCCCACAGAGATCGTTGTGGGTGGACATTTTCAACTTTGGGGCTAGACTTCTCGAGCATAGACAAAGATCTATTGCTGAGAATTCCCCATTGAAGCTGTTAAAACGGTTTTTTTTCGCCGCTATTTAATAAAAACAGGTTAAAATCCTCAATAAAGTTGGATAAAATTCGACCTCTCCTATTACTTTGGGTTTCTGGCCCTCCCCAGAGAGGATCATGGGCATTAAAATCTCCCATCAAAATGAACGGCTGAGGAAGCTGGTGGACAAGGGCTTCAAGGTTCAGGCGAGTCACCGGTGCACCCTCTGGCAGATACACGTTGCATAACGTCATCCTCTCAGGGGTGTGCACCGTGACAGCGACGGCCTGGAATGGAGAGTTCAGTTGGACTCGCGAGGTGTAAAGGGCCTCACGGGCCGCAACTGCTACTCCCCCTTGGGCTCGTTGGCCACTTAGGTCATCCATTCTAAAAACAGTGAACCCCTTCAGAATACCCTTATCTTCAGCCTTAAAATGGGTCTCTTGGAGACAAATACAAGAGGGTTTAAAATCTTGGATTAAAATGGCCAGCTCCTCCTTGTGCCGATAAAAACCATTGCAGTTCCACTGCAGAATGGAACACATTTAAAATGTTAAATTAAAATAAATAAATAAATATATAAATAAATAAGATGACTAAAAAGGGAGATGACCAACTCTATTGAGGTTATCGCTTGAAGCGATGTTTCCTCTTCCACTCGTTTGCGAAGACCTCAGTATCAGAGATACTCTGGTCCTCTTCAATTACCTCCGGCTTCTTTGGCTTCACTGGAGGCGGCGGGGAAGGTGTATTCTCACGCCCTTTTGGCGTGTTCCCCTTGGTGGTTTTTAGTGGGCTCTTCTTTGAAGGGCCCACAGGAGTAGGTGGCTCCTTGTCCACCTTACTCTTTCCATCCTTCACCCTTTTTGGTTTAGGCACTTGCGTGGTTTCTATTGGGGATTCTTTCGGGATCTCTGTCTGCGTGGCGATGGTACACTTTACACATTGCGTGGTTGCAACGGAAGCAAAGGACCGGGAGAAAGTTGGAGCGATTAGCGCCCTGTATTTTCTCCTCGCTTCCGCATATGGGATTTTTTCCAGTGTTTTTATCTCCATGACTTTCCTCTCTTCTTTCATCTTCGGGCAATCACGAGAGTACACTGGGTGTGTACCCTCGCAATTGACACAAAGAAGTTCCGAAGAGCACTCTTTATCCTCGTGCGCGTCTTTGCCACAGCGCGGGCAGGTGGCCTTGCCCTCGCAGCGCGACGCGACATGGCCGAACCGTTGGCATTTGAAACAACGCACGGGATTTGGGATGAATGGCCTCACTGGTACCGATTCATAGCCCACAAACACCTTGTCGGGTAGTCTATCACGCGCAAACGTCAAGATCACGGAGGTGCTGTTTACGTTTTCTCCGTTGCGCCTTGTGGTGAGTCGACGACAATCAGTCACTCCCTGAGAGAACATTTCTCTCTTGATTTCTTCGATGTCCACGTATAGGAGGTCGTAGTGACTGATGACTCCCCGACAGGTGTTAAGAGTGCGGTGCACCTCCACCTTAATCGGAATGCCATGGAGCGTTCCCATAGCAAGTAGTTTTTCGCTCTGTGTGTCGTTCAGGGTCTCTATAAGTAGTGTACCATCCCTGAGCTTCTTCACGCTCTTTGGGTCCCCAGGCACAATCTGTGATAACACTCTGCGAATTAAGAAGGGAGAAACCTTTTTCAAGGTCTCACCTTCCTTTGCACAAGACATAATTAAATAGCGCTTACATGCGCCGATACACTTTTCTCCCCCGCCGGTGTCCGGACGGGATCTTTTTAGTGGTGGAAAGGGTTTTTCCTCCATAATAATAAATGATTCGTCCCTCGGCCTCCCCACCCACCACGGAGCCACACATTTGGGACGCCACTCCGCCAAACCGGAGCGGTCGCCAGGGCTAACTCGAGGGATATAGCGCTTCTGGAGTGGTTGTCTGTTTCGGGGTGGATCTTCGGTGCAAGGGCCCACCAAAACCCTTACATCTCCGACCTCGCTACGCAGACCCCCAAAACCTTGGCACTCGCCACCGGAGCGAAAACGCGACGGAAGCCGATTGACCGGGAGTGGCTAGCTCCCGGCCTCCCGTTTACACGAAATCCGGGGCCGAAGAGGGGTATCACTCCCCGGTCCATACAGGGCATCCGACACCCTGCTGGGAACCAGAAAGCTCACCCTCCAGGATCCCCTTCTCTCCCTTACGGGTCTCCAGGCACGGCAAACACCTGGGCGGATCGCAGGCCAGATGGTATGGCCGCTCACAGACAGTGGATCCACAGCACTGTCCGGACGCATCCCTTGCTGGCTTGGGGTTTGTTTTCGGGGTTTTCTCCCCGCCCTTTAAGTCGCCTCTTACGACAAGCAGCGATACTGCGGGAGTATTCTCTATCCCCCTACCCGCGGGGGGGCTGAAAATTGTTGTTTTTCGCAATATTTTTAGAAATTTGGGCTCTTTTAGTAACATTAACACTTGCGCTGAAGCATCTTTTATGCTCATTTCTTGTCTTTCAGTATTTATTCTGGGTTTTATTTTGTTTATTTGATGAAAATGAACAACAATACACACCATCGAAACATTTTTGTTTGATTTGTGTTGAGTGAGATTTTCACCTAGAACCCAATGGGGGGGGGTATTGGCACTTTTCATGGAAAAATGTGAAAAAAAACTTTTTCTAAAAATGAAATAAATGCCTTCTATACACCTAAAACATTCACTCTAAAACAGAAAATTGCTGTTTTTCGCAATATTTTTAGAAATTTGGGCTCTTTTAGTAACATTAACACTTGCGCTGAAGCATCTTTTATGCTCATTTCTTGTCTTTCAGGATTTATTCTGGGATTTATTTTGTTTATTTGATGAAAATGAACAACAATACACACCATGGAAACATTTTTGTTTGATTTATGTCGAGTGAGATTTTCACCTTGAACCCAAAGGGTGGGGTATTGGCACTTTTCATGGAAAAATGTGAAAAATTAAATTTTCTAAAAATGAAATAACTGCCTTCTATGCACCTCAAACATTCCCTCGAAAACAGAAGATTGTTGTTTTTCGCAATATTTTCAGAAATTTGGGCTCTTTTAGTAACATTAACACTTGCACTGAAGCACCTTTTATGCTCATTTCTTGTCTTTCAGGATTTATTCTGGGTTTTATTTTGTTTATTTGATGAAAATGAACAACAATACACACCATGGAAACATTTTTGTTTGATTTGTCTCAGGTGAGATTTTCTCCTAGAACCCAAAGGGACGGGTATTGGCACTTTTCATGGAAAAATGTGAAAAATTAAATTTTCTAAAATTGAAATAAATGCCTTCTATACACCTCAAACATTCACTCTAAAACTGAAAATTGTTGTTTTTCGCAATATTTTTAGAAATTTTGCCTCTTTAAGTAACATTAACATTTGGGCTGAAGCATCTTTTATGCTCATTTCTTGCCTTTCAGGATTTATTCTGGGTTTTACTTTGTTTATTTGATGAAAATGAGCAACAATACACTCCATGGAAACATTTTTGTTTGTTTTGTGTCGAGTGAGATTTTCACCTAGAACCCAAAGGGGGGGGTATTGGCACTTTTCATGGAAAAATGGGAAAAATTAAATTTTCTAAAAATGAAATAAATGCCTTCTATACACCTCAAACATTCACTCTAAAACAGAAGATTGTTGTTTTTCGCAATATTTTCAGAAATTTGGGCTCTTTTAGTAACCTTAACACTTGAGTAGTAGAGTAGTAGTAGTAGTATTTTTGTTTATGGGGTGCATCGACGGCTGAGGTCATTTTGCACCACGTCGAAACTTTTAAAAACCACAGTTAAGGTTTAATAAATAAATAAATAAATAAATAAATAAATAGATAAATATTAAAAACAAATGACATCGACAAGAATAAAAATACCACGGCTAAAGTTTCCTCATTAGGCCAGTTTCCTTTAAAAATAATAAAACCTTGCTTAAAGAGTTGGGGTCATCTCCTAATATTTGTTTCAAATCTCCCCTTACATGAAACTTTTCTCTAGCCCTTATATATTTTTGGCACTGCGTAAGAATATGTTTCATTGTAAGGGGCACGTCGCCCTCATTGCAGCGCGGTTGCACTTTTCCCTCCGTGAAGAGGTACGAGTGTGTGAGGGCAGAGTGCCCTATCCTCAAACGCGTAATCGTGACCTCTTCCCTCCGATTCTTTCGGATTGAAGAGGGCCATGCCGAAACAACCGGTTTTATCTCCCTAAGTTTATTATTTATTAGGGACCGCCAGGCTTCTTTCCACTGGTTTAGGACATTGTGCCGCAAAGCGGCCTTTATGTCCTCCACCGGTACCAAAGAATGATCGCACTCATTTTGGTCCAGGGCTTCCTTCGCTGCTTTGTCGGCTTTTTCGTTGCCAGGTATTCCCACATGACCAGGAATCCACATAAAGGATACCCTGGTCCCCTTTCTCTGAAGGGATAAGAGGCTATGGTGGATCTCTTGGACTATCGGGTGCATTGATGAGAACGCCGATATGGATTTTAAGGCGCTCAACGAGTCCGAACAGATGAGAAAAGAGCCGTTATGGTCGTTTAGTTGTTTTAGGGCGGTTCTTATGGCTGACAGTTCGGCTGTGAATATACCGCAAAGCGTGTTCAATCTTTCCCTCACGACTCCATGGTAGCGGGAGACGACCGCATAAGCACATGCGGACTCCGACTTCGACCCATCGGTGTAGACCGGTACGAAGTCCGGGTGCGATTCGAGGAAGGCGTTAAAGAGTCCTTGGAATTCTGACTCGGTCGTGAACGCTTTACAGTGCGCATGAGGCAACGACTTCATATCCGGCTTTGGTGTTAGCCAAGGAGGATGTTTAGCATAGGCAACAGGGCACGCTTGAGGTAAGGTAAAATTGAGTTCCTGGATAAAATCAGTAAAACGAACGGCCAAGGGCCTAGTTGTCCTTCTTCGCCTGTTAAATATATCTAAAAATCTTGGTTTAAAAAGAATGTTAAAACATGGGTGCTTGGTCACGGATAAAACTTTACAGGCATAATTTCCCATCAAAATCAACCTTCGGGTTGCTAACGAGGGTTCACCTGCGTCAGCAAGTAGGCTTGGGACTGGGCTGGTTCTAAATGCCCCAGTGGCCAAACGTATCCCGGCATTGTGGACACACGTCAGGGGTCTCAAATAGGACTCTCGTCCTGACGAGTATATTATAGAACCGAAGTCCAGCTTCGAACGGACCAAGCCTCGATATAATAAAAGCATGGTGGAGCGATCTGCTCCCCATTTGGAGTGGGTTAAAAACCTTAGGATATTTAGGGTCTGGCGACACCTCTCCCGTAACCCCCGTATATGCTCCCGCCAATTTAGTTTTTTGTCCAGGATCATGCCGAGAAAACGGACGGACTCAACAAATGGGAGATTTCTGCCCAGAAGGCCTAAGGTCGGTGTAATGTGGTGTCCGCGAAGACGGTAAAAATGAACACATTTCGTTTTCTCCGTGGAGAAGCGAAACCCGTTCCTTCGCGACCACTCTCCCAATTTGTTCAAGGTGACCTGGGCTTACCTGGAGGCGTATGTCAGTCTTGTAGAGCGGCAGAAAATAGCCAGGTCGTCGACAAATAGCGATGCCATCACCGGGGCATTGATGCATTCCGTGACGTCGTTGATTGCGATGGCGAACAACGTCACGCTCAGCACTGATCCCTGAGGTACACCGTTCTCCTGGGTGTAGGATCGGGATAAATGATTGCCCGTCCTTACTCTAAAAAGGCGGTTTGTTAAAAAATTTTTTATAAATATGGCCATATTGCCCTTAAAACCCCACGCATGCAACGTGTTTAAAATCTTTCGTCGCCACACACTGTCGTAGGCCTTCTCGAGGTCGAAGAAGACTGCTACGACGTGTTGGCGTAACAGAAAGGCTTCCTGGATGAAATTGTCAGTGCGCACCAGATGATCTGTCGTGGACCTCTCACGCCGGAAGCCGCACTGAGCGTCGGAGAGGAGGTGTCGTCTCTCCAAGCACCAAACGAGACGTCGGTTAACCATTCTTTCCATCACCTTGCAAAGGCAACTGGTGAGAGAGATGGGCCGATAGCTGTTCGGGTCGCTCTTATTCTTACCCTGTTTCGGAACGGGTATCACCAGGGACTCCCGCCAGGAATTCGGGAAACTACCCTCAATCCACAATTGGTTCAGGGTATTGAGGACCTCCCCCAGCGCTGACTTCGGAATATTCCGAAGAAAGGCGTTGTGGATCTGATCCATTCCCGGTGAGGTGTTATGGGAGTCCGTGATAGCGGACTCGAGTTCCCATGGCGAGAATGGCTCATTGTATGCTGCAGGATTTCCAGCTTCGCGAAAATTGAGAGGGACTCTCTCGCATTGCCTCTTGAAGTTTGCGAAGTTGGCGTCATATAATTCATCACTGCTGCTGGCCTCGAATTGCTTGGCGAAGGTGTCGCTTATTTCTGGGGGTGAAGTCACCACCCGTCCAGCAACAAGCAGTGGCGAGATGGCGAAGGAGCCCTTGGACCCAGAGATTTTTTTGACTTTATCCTATACCTGCGAAAGTGGGGTTCTCTGGTTAATAGTAGAGACGTACTCTATCCAGGAAGCCCTCTTGGCCTGCTTCACCGCCTTCCGGGCTCGCGCTCGTAGGTGGCGGTAGGCTGCCAGGTTTGTTGCCGTGGGGTATTTCTTAAAAATATTCAACGCTTTCTTCCTCGTCCGGATCGCCCTGTCGCATTCCTCGTTCCACCAAGGGACGGGTGCTCGATGAAGGGTGCCAGACGTGCGAGGAACACTTTCGGTAGCTACGGCTACGAGCGTTGAAGTCAGTGTCTCGACATTTTGCAACGCGTCTAGACTTGCGTCATGTTTAAAATGAAAATTTTTCCTAAAAAGCGACCAGTCGGCACGGCTGATACGCCAGTTTTCCGGAGGTCTGAAGGTGTTTGGCGAACGGTCTACTTTTTCGAGTAGAAGAGGAAAGTGGTCACTCCCACAGAGATCGTTGTGGACGATCATCTTCAGCTTCGGGGCTAGGCTTCTCGAGCATATGGCAAGATCTATTGCTGAAAATTCCCCTGTGAAGCTGTTGAAGCGAGTTTTTTCCCCGCTATTTAATAAAAACAAATTAAAATCCTCAATAAAATTCGATAAAATTCGGCCTCTCCTATTGCTTGGGGTGGATGGGCCTCCCCATAGTGGATCATGGGCATTAAAATCGCCCATCAAAATAAATGGACGAGGTAGCTGACGGACAAGGGCTTCCAAGTTGAAACGAGTTACCGGTGCACCCTCCGGCAGATAGACGTTGCATAACGTCATCGTCTCTGGGGTGTGCACTGTGACAGCCACTGCCTGGAATGGGGTGTTCAGTTGGACTCGGGAGGTGTAAAGGGCCTCGCGAATCGCAACTGCCACTCCTCCTTGGGCGCGTTGACCACTCGTGTCGTCAAGTCTAAAAACAGTGCACCCCTTTAAAACACCCTTGTCTGTCGCCTTAAAATGCGTCTCTTGCAGACAGATGCAAGAGGGATCAAAAGCGTCCATTAAAACGGCCAGCTCCTCCTTGTGCCGATAAAAACCGTTGCAGTTCCACTGCAGTAAAAAGGCCATTAAAATTAATTATAATTAAAATAAATAAATAGATAAATAATTGTGTTTTAAAATTTGGGAGATGACCGGTTTTTAAGAAATCATCGCTTAAAGCGATGTTTCCTCCTCCACTCAGTTGCCAGGACCTCCGTATCCGAGATACTCTGGTCCTCCAGAACCTCCGGCCTCCCTGGTTTTGCGGGAGGTGTAGAGGAAGGGGTCTTCTCACGCCGTATCGTCGTGTTCCCCTTGGTGGTTTTTGGTGGTGGGCTCTTCTTCGAAGGGCCCACCGGAGTACGTGGCGCATTGTCCACCTTACTCTTTGTCTCTTTGGTGCTCTTCTGTTTTCTGCTTCGCGTGTCCAAAGCGGTGACTTGAGGGGCGTCAGTTTGCGTGGCGATGGTGCACTTTGGCAATGGGATAGACGCGACGGAAGCAAAGGACCGGGAGAACGTCGGGGCGACGAGTGCCCTGTACTTTCTCCTCGCTTCCAAATATGAAGTCTTTTCCAGCGTCTTTATCTCCATGATCTTTCTTTCCTCCTTCATCTTCGGACAATCACGGGAGTACACTGGATGTGTACCCTCGCAATTGACGCAAAGAGCTTCCGAGGAGCACTCTCTATCCTCGTGCGCGTCCTTGCCACAGCGCGGGCAGGTTGCCTTGCCCTCACAGCGCGACGCGACGTGGCCGAAACGTTGGCACTGAAAACAACGCACGGGATTAGGAATGAACGGCCTCACTGGGACCGATTCGTATCCAATGAATACCTTGTCGGGCAGCCTATCACGAGCGAACGTCAAAATCACGGACGTGGTGTTAATATTCTCGCCGTTGCGCCTTGTCGTTAGTCGACGACAATCCGTCACTCCCTGAGAGAACATTTCTCTCTTGATTTCGTCGACGTCAACATAGAGGAGGTCGTAATGGCTGATGACTCCCCGACAAGTGTTGAGAGTGCGGTGCACCTCCACTTTTACCGGAATGTCATGGAGCATTCCCATTGCCAATAATTTCTCGCTTTGCTTTTCGTTATTTTTCTCTATAAGCAGAGTACCGTCCCTTAGTTTCTTGACGCTCTTCGGGTCCCCAGGTACTATCTGCGACAACACTCTCCGTATAAGGAAAGGAGAGACCTTTTTCAAGATCTCACCCTCCTTAGCACATGACATAATGAGGTACCGCTTGCAAGCACCTATGCATTGATCTCCCCCGCCCGAGTCCGGACGGGATCTTTTTGTTGGTGGAAAGGGTTTTTCCTCCATAATAATTAATAATTCGTCCCTCGGCCTCCCCACCCACCACGGAGCCACACATTCGGGACGCCACTCCGCCAAACCGGAGCGGTCGCCAGGGCTAACTCGAGGGATATAGCGCTTCTGGAGTGGTTGTCTGTTTCGGGGTGGATCTTCGATACAAGGGCCCACCAAAACCCTTACATCTCCGACCTCCCTACGCAGACGCCCACAACCTTGGCACTCGCCACCGGAGCGAAAACGCGACGGAAGCCGATTGACCGGGAGTGGCTAGCTCCCGGCCTCCCGTTTACACGAAATCCGGGGCCGAAGAGGGGTATCACTCCCCGGTCCATACAGGGCATCCGACACCCTGCTGGGAACCAGAAAGCTCACCCTCCAGGATCCCCTTCTCTCCCTTACGGGTCTCCAGGCACGGCAAACACCTGGGCGGATCGCAGGCCAGATGGTATGGCCGCTCACAGACAGTGGATCCACAGCACTGTCCGGACGCATCCCTTGCTGGCTTGGGGTTTGTTTTCGGGGTTTTCTCCCCGCCCTTTAAGTCGCCTCTTACGACAAGCAGCGATACTGCGGGAGTATTCTCTATCCCCCTACCCGCGGGGGGGCTGAAAATTGTTGTTTTTCGCAATATTTTTAGAAATTTGGGCTCTTTTAGTAACATTAACACTTGCGCTGAAGCATCTTTTATGCTCATTTCTTGTCTTTCAGGATTTATTCTGGGTTTTATTTTGTTTACTTGATGAAAATGAACAACAATACACACCATGGAATCATTTTTGTTTGATTTGTGTCGAATGAGATTTTCACCTAGAACCCAAAGGGGGGGTATTGGCACTTTTCATGGAAAAATGTGCAAAAAAACATTTTCTAAAAATGAAATAAATGCCTTCTATGCACCTCAAACATTCACTTTAAAAATGAAGATTGTTGTTTTTCGCAATATTTTCAGAAATTTGGGCTCTTTTAGTAACATTAACACTTGCGCTGAAGCATCTTTTATGCTCATTTCTTGTCTTTCAGGATTTATTCTGGGTTTTATTTTGTTTATTTGATGAAAATGAACAACAATACACACCATGGAAACATTTTTGTTTGATTTGTGTCGAATGAGATTTTCTCCTAGAACCCAAAGGGTGGGGTACTGGCACTTTTCATGGAAAAATGTGAAAAATTAAATTTTCTAAAAATGAAATAAATGCCTTCTATACACCTCAAACATTCACTCTAAAACAGAAGATTGTTGTTTTTCGCAATATTTTTAGAAATTTTGGCTCTTTAAGTAACATTAACAACCCCGCTGATGCATCTTTTATGCTCATTTCTTGTCTTTCAGGATTTATTCTGGGGTTTTTGTTGTTTATTTGATGAAAATGAACAATAATACACATCATGGAAACATTTTTGTTTGTTTTGTGTCGAGTGAGATTTTCACCTAGAACCCAAAGTAGGGGTATTGGCACTTTTCATGGAAAAATGGGAAAAATTAAATTTTTTAAAAATGAAATAAATGCATTCTATACACCTCAAACATTCACTCTAAAACTGAAAATTGTTGTTTTTCGCAATATTTTTAGAAATTTGGGCTCTTTTAGAAACATTAACACTTGCGCTGAAGCATCTTTTATGCTAATTTCTTTTCTTTCAGGATTTATTCTGGGTTTTATTTTGTTTATTTGATGAAAATGAACAACAATACACACCTTGGAAACATTTTTGTTTGATATGTGTCGAGTGAGATTTTCACCTAGAACCCAAAGGGGGGGGTATTGGCACTTTTCATGGAAAAATGTGAACAATTAAATTTTCTAAAATTGAAATAAATGCCTTCTATACACCTCAAACATTCACTCTTAAAAAGAAGATTGTGGTTTTTCGCAATATTTTTAGAAATTTGGGCTCCTTTAGTAACATTAACACTTGCGCTGAAGCATCTTTTATGCTCATTTCTTGCCTTTCAGGATTTATTCTGGGTTTAATTTTGTTTATTTGATGAAAATGAACAACAATACACACCATGGAAACATTTTTGTTTGATTTGTGTCGAGTGAGATTTTCACCTAGAACCCAAAGGGTGGGGGTATTGGCATTTTCATGGAAAAATGTGAAAAATTAAATTTTCTAAAAATGAAATAAATATCTTCTATACACCTCAAACATTCACTCTAAAACAGAAGATTGTTGTTTTTCGCAATATTTTCAGAAATTTGGGCTCCTTTAGTAACATTAACACTTGCGCTGAAGCATCTTTTATGCTCATTTCTTGTCTTTCAGGATTTATTCTGGGTTTTATTTTGTTTATTTGATGAAAATGGGGGTCGTTACATACATCTTACGGACCATATTGCGAAATATATAAAGTATAAGGACGTTTTCTGGAAATAAAAAATGAATAATATTCCAAAGCACTTTTGGTCTTGGCATGTGGAAGTAACATTACCCACACTTACAACGAATGAGCAGATTTGTGGCCGTTACATTCATCCAGTGTAAAATATTGTGAAAAAAATGAAGTATGGAGAGGTTTTCTGGTAATACAAACAGAATTAGGTTTCAAGGCACTTTTGGTCTGGGCATGTGGAAGTAATATGAGCATATTTTAACCCAATTGAGCAGATTTGTGGTCGTTACATTCATCCAGTGTATCCTTTTGCGAAATATATTGAGTATGGAGACGTGTTCTTGTAATACAAACAGAATTATATTCCAAAGAACTTTTGGTCCGAGCATGTTGTAGTAACATTACATTAACTAAAACCAAATGAGCAGTTTTGCGGTCGTTACATTTATCCAGTGTAACATGTTAACAATGGGATAAGGTATGAAGACGTGTTTAATAAAACAAACAGAATTAGATTCCAAAGCACTTTTGGTCGGGGCATGTTGAAGTAACATGCCCCGATTTTAACCAAATTGAGGACATTTGTGGTCGTTACATTCATCCAGTGTATCCTTTTGTTAAAAATATTAAGTTTTAAGACGTGTTCTGGTTCTTTAAACAGAATTACCTTCCAGAACACTTTTGGCCTGGGCATGTGGAAGTAAAATTACTCGAAATCACAAAAAATGAGCAGATTTGCGTTGGTTATATTCATCCAGTGTATCCTATTGCGAAATATATGAAGTATCGGGACGTGTTCTGGTAAATGAAGGGGATTAAGATACCAAAGCACTTTTTGTCTGGGCATGTGGAAGTAACATTTCTCAGGCGTATAACAAATGAGCAGATTTGTGGTCGTTCCATTCATTCAGTGTATCCAATTGCGAAAAATATGAAGAATGGAGTTGTGTTCTGGTAATACAAACAGAATAAGATTCCAAAACACTATTGGTGTAAGTATGGAGAAGTAACATTACACAAACCTACAACAAATGAATAGATTTGTGGGCGTTACATAAAGCCAATTTATCCTATTGTGAAATAGATTATGTATGGAGACGTGTTCTAGTAAAACAAACAGAATAAGATTCGAAACAACTTTTTGTTGTGGCTTGTGGAAGTATCATTACACCAACTTACAACAAATGAACAGAATTGTGGTCGTTATATCCATCCAGTGTATCCTTTTTCGAAAGAGATGAAGTATGGAGATCTATTCTGATAAAACAAATAGAATTAGTTTCAAAAACACTTTTGGTGGGGGCATCAAAAAGTAACATGCTCCGATTTTAACCCAAATGAGGTGATTTGTGGTCGTTACATTTATCCAGTGTATCTTATAGCGAAAAATATGAAATATGGAGACGTGTTCTGATGAAACAAACAGAATAAGAATTCAAAGGATTTTGGTCGGGGCATGTTGAAGTAAAATGCCCCGATTCTAACCCAAATGAGGTCATTTGTGGTCGTTACATTCATCCAGTTTATCCAATTGCTAAAAATATGAAGTATGGATACGTGTTCAGGTTATACAAACAGAATAGATTCCAAAGCACTTTTGGTCTGGACAAGTGGAAGCAACATCACCCGAACTCAAAACAAATGACCAGAGTTGCGGTCATTACATTCATCCAGTGTATATTTTTGCGAAAGAGATGAAGTATGGAGACGTGTTCTGATAATACAAACAGAATTATATGCCAAAGCACTTTTGGTCTGGGCATGTGGAAGTAATATGCACCAATTTAAAGCTAATGAGCAGATTTGTGGTCGTTACATTCATCCAGTGTATCCTATTGCGAAAGATATGAACTATAAATACGTGATATGGTAATTAAAAAAGAATAACATTCCAAAACATTTTTGGTCTGAGTATGTGGAGGTAACATTACCGGAAATAAAAACCAATAAGCAGATTTGCGGTCGTTACATTTATCCAGTGTATCCTATTTGCGAAAGGGATAAGGTATAAATACGTGTTCTGATAAAACAAATAGAATTAGATTCCAAAGCACTTTTGGTTGGGGAATGTGGAAGTAACATGCCCCGGATTTAACCAAAATGACAGATATGTGGTCGGTAAATACATCTTACGTATTTTATTGCGAAATATATGAAGTAAGACGTGTCCTTGTAATACAAACAGAATTATATTCCAAAGCACTTTTGGTCTGAGCATGTAGTAGTAGTAGTTTTAGGGGTTTGTAGGGTGCGTCGACAGCTATGGTCATTTTGCACCACTGTCATAACGTAAAACTTATGTTCCTTTTAAACTAGGAATAAGTAAACAAATAAATACGAATAAATATATAAATAAATAAAATAAACAAAAAAAAAGGAAAATGCTAAAATCAAAAGCATTAAAATTATGAGCTCCAAAGCTAAAGCTGCCCCATTAAACCGGTTGACCTTAAAAAACTTAAGACTCGGTTAATAGACCCAGAGTCATCCCCTAAAATATTTTTTAAGTCTCCCCTTATCTTCAACATGTCTCTGGCCCTTTGGTATGTTGTGCATTCCGTCAGGATATGTTTTATCGTCAGGGGTTGGAAACACTCATTGCAGCGGGGCTGTTCTTTTACCTCCGCAAAGAGGTACGAATGAGTGAGGGCAGAGTGTCCTATTCTCAGGCGCGTAATCATGACCTCTTCCCTCCGAATTTTCCGGATGGAAGAGGACCATGGTGAAACGACCGGTTTTATTGCCCTGAGTTTATTATTTTGCAGAGACTGCCAAGTCTCCTTCCACTGATGCAGGACCGAGTTCCGCAAGGCAGCCTTTACGTCCTCCATTGGAACCAAGGTGGAGTCGGTCTCGGGTTTTCGAAGGGCATCCTTCGCTGCCTGGTCAGCTTTTTCGTTACCTCTTATGCCGACGTGACCAGGAGTCCATATAAAGGAGACCCTGTTCCCCTTTCTCTGAAGGGACAACAGGGTATAATGGATCTCCTGGACTATCGGGTGCACAGGTGCAAAGACCGATATAGATTTTAGGGCGCTCAACGAGTCTGTGCAGATGAGGAAAGAGCCATCGCTTTCTTTTATTTCTCCTAGGGCCGTCCTTATGGCTGACAGCTCGGCTGTGAAAATGCTGCAAGAAGTGTGCAGTTTTTTCCTCACGACTCCATGGTAGTGGGACACGACCGCATAGGCACATGCAGATTCTGACTTTGACCCGTCGGTGTAGACTGGGACAAAGTCAGAAAGTGAGCCGAGGACGGCACTGAAGAGCTGCTGGTATTCGGAATCGGTCGTCTTGGCTTTGCGGCGTGCACTGGCAATGAGTTTAATATCCGGCATTGGCGTTAACCAAGGCGGGTACTTAGCATAGGAGACGGGGCATGCTTGAGGAAATGTAAAATTTACCGCGTTAATAAAATCATTAAAACGAACGGCAAAGGGCCTAGTTGCCCTTCTCCGCCTGTTAAATAAGTCTAAAAACCGTTGGTTAAAAACTATGTTAAAACAAGGGTGGATTGTCTCTGATAAAATTTTACAGGCATAGTTGCCCATTAAAATCATCCTGCGGGTTTCCAACGGAGGCTCCCCTGCGTCTGCAAGTAAGCTTGGGACTGGGCTTGTTCTAAATGCCCCGGTGGCCAACCGTATCCCAGCATTGTGGACACATGTGAGTGGTCTCAAGTAAGACTCTCGTCCTGAGGAATACACTATGGAACCATAGTCCAGTTTGGATCGCACCAAGCCTCTGTACAATAAAAGCATGGTGGAGCGGTCTGCTCCCCAAGTGGAGTGAGTTAAAAACTTTAAAACGTTGAGGGTTTGGCGACACCTCTCGCGTAACACGCGGATATGCTCCCGCCAGTTCAGCTTTTGGTCCAGGATCATGCCGAGAAAGCGGACGGACTCCACAAATGGAAGAATCCTACCCAACAGGGTTAGGGTCGGGGTAACGTGGTAACCGCGAAGACGGTGAAAGTGCACGCATTTCGTTTTCTCCATGGAGAAACGAAATCCGTTCTTTCGCGACCACTCTCCCAGTTTGTTTAGAGTCACCTGGGCTTGCCTGGAAGCGTTTGGCAGTCGTGTCGACCGGCAAAATATGGCTAGGTCGTCCACATAGAGCGATGCCATCACCGGGGCATTGATGCATTCCACCACGTCGTTGATGGCGATGGCAAATAACGTCACGCTCAGTACTGAACCCTGGGGTACCCCGTTCTCCTGTGTAAAAGATCGGGAAGAGTGCTTCCCAGTCCTTACTTTAAAAAGGCGGTTGGTTAAAAAATTTCTGATAAATAGGGCCATGTTGCCTCTAAATCCCCACTTGTGGAGCGTGTTGAGGATTCTCCATCGCCACACACTATCATAGGCCTTCTCCAGGTCGAAGAAGACTGCTATGACGTGTTGACGTTGGAGAAAGGCTTCCTGGATGAAGTTCTCAGTGCGAACCAGATGGTCTGTCGTGGACCTGCCACGCCGAAAGCCGCACTGAGCGTCGGAGAGCAGGTGTCGACTCTCCAAGCACCACATGAGACGTCGGTTTACCATCCGTTCCATCACCTTGCACAGGCAGCTGGTGAGAGATATGGGACGGTAGTTGTTCGGGTCATTTTTGTCCTTGCCCTGTTTTGGGATTGGTATCACGATGGACTCTCGCCAGGCATTTGGAAAACTGCCCTCGTTCCAGAGTTGGTTGAGGGTATTTAGGACCTCCCCAATCGCGGTTTCCGGAATGTTCCGGAGAAATGTGTTGTGGATTTCGTCCGCCCCTGGCGAGGTGTAATGGGAGTCTTCGATGGCGGATTTAAGCTCCCAGGACGTGAAAGGCTCATTGTAATATTCGCTTGTAGGACCTGCACCAAAATTGAGAGGGACTCTCTCGCATCGCCTCTTCCGGTTCGCAAAGTCCGCGGCATAGCCCTCGTCACTGCTATTGGCCGCGAACTGACTGGCAAATATGTTGCTTATTTCGGCAGGTGAATTAACCACCCGGCCAGCAACAAGCAATGGCGAGATGACAAATGAGCCCTTGGACCCGGAGATTTTCTTGACTTTGTCCCATACCTGACCAAGTGGCGTGCGATGGTTGATGGTAGAGACGTATTCTATCCAGGAAGCCCTCTTGGCCTCCTTCACGGCCCTTCGAGCTCGCGCTCTCAGGCGGCGGTACGATGCCAGATTAGTTGCCGTGGGATATTTTCTAAAAATATTCAATGCTTTTTTCCTCGCCCGAATCGCCCGGTCGCATTCCCCGTTCCACCAAGGGACAGGAGCTCGATTTATATTCCCGGACGTACGAGGGATACTTTTGGTAGCTGCCGCCAACAGCGTTGAACTTAGTTTATCGACGTTGTGCAACGCGTCGAAACTTGCGTCGTGTTTATATGTAAACGTACGCTTGAAAAGTGGCCAGTCCGCACGGTTAATACGCCACTTTTCCGGAGGTTTTGAAATGGTGGGCGAAGAGTCTTCTTTAACGAGTAGAAGAGGAAAATGGTCACTCCCACAGAGATCGTTGTGGGTGGACATTTTCAACTTTGGGGCTAGACTTCTCGAGCATAGACAAAGATCTATTGCTGAGAATTCCCCATTGAAGCTGTTAAAACGGGTTTTTTCGCCGCTTTTTAATAAAAACAGGTTAAAATCCTCAATAAAGTTGGATAAAATTCGACCTCTCCTATTACTTTGGGTTTCTGGCCCTCCCCAGAGAGGATCATGGGCATTAAAATCTCCCATCAAAATGAACGGCTGAGGAAGCTGGGGGACAAGGGCTTCAAGGTTCAGGCGAGTCACCGGTGCACCCTCTGGCAGATACACGTTGCATAACGTCATCCTCTCAGGGGTGTGCACCGTGACAGCGACGGCCTGGAATGGAGAGTTCAGTTGGACTCGCGAGGTGTAAAGGGCCTCACGGGCCGCAACTGCTACTCCCCCTTGGGCTCCCCCTTCCGCATATGGGATTTTTTCCAGTGTTTTTATCTCCATGACTTTCCTCTCTTCTTTCATCTTCGGGCAATCACGAGAGTACACTGGGTGTGTACCCTCGCAATTGACACAAAGAAGTTCCGAAGAGCACTCTTTATCCTCGTGCGCGTCTTTGCCACAGCGCGGGCAGGTGGCCTTGCCCTCGCAGCGCGACGCGACATGGCCGAACCGTTGGCATTTGAAACAACGCACGGGATTTGGGATGAATGGCCTCACTGGTACCGATTCATAGCCCACAAACACCTTGTCGGGTAGTCTATCACGCGCAAACGTCAAGATCACGGAGGTGCTGTTTACGTTTTCTCCGTTGCGCCTTGTGGTGAGTCGACGACAATCAGTCACTCCCTGAGAGAACATTTCTCTCTTGATTTCTTCGATGTCCACGTATAGGAGGTCGTAGTGACTGATGACTCCCCGACAGGTGTTAAGAGTGCGGTGCACCTCCACCTTAATCGGAATGTCATGGAGCATTCCCATAGCAAGCAGTTTTTCACTTTGTGTATCGTTCAGGGTCTCTATAAGAAGTGTACCATCCCGGAGCTTCTTCACGCTCTTTGGGTCCCCAGGCACAATCTGTGACAACACTCTGCGAATTAAGAAAGGAGAAACCTTTTTCAAGGTTTCACCTTCCTTTATGCACGACATAATTAAATAGCGCTTACATGCGCCAATACACTTTTCTCCCCCGCCGGTGTCCGGACGGGATCTTTTTAGTGGTGGAAAGGGTTTTTCCTCCATAATAGTAAATGATTCGTCCCTCGGCCTCCCCACCCACCACGGAGCCACACATTTGGGACGCCACTCCGCCAAACCGGAGCGGTCGCCAGGGCTAACTCGAGGGATATAGCGCTTCTGGAGTGGTTGTCTGTTTCGGGGTGGATCTTCGGTGCAAGGGCCCACCAAAACCCTTACATCTCCGACCTCCCTACGCAGACCCCCACAACCTTGGCACTCGCCACCGGAGCGAAAACGCGACGGAAGCCGATTGACCGGGAGTGGCTAGCTCCCGGCCTCCCGTTTACACGAAATCCGGGGCCGAAGAGGGGTATCACTCCCCGGGTCCATACAGGGCATCCGACACCCTGCTGGGAACCAGAAAGCTCACCCTCCAGGATCCCCTTCTCTCCCTTACGGGTCTCCAGGCACGGCAAACACCTGGGCGGATCGCAGGCCAGATGGTATGGCCGCTCACAGACAGTGGATCCACAGCACTGTCCGGACGCATCCCTTGCTGGCTTGGGGTTTGTTTTCGGGGTTTTCTCCCCGCCCTTTTAGTCGCCTCTTACGACAAGCAGGGATACTGCGGGAGTATTCTCTATCCCCCTACCCGCGGGGGGGCTGAGCATGTGGAAGTAACATTACCTGAACTAAAACCAAATGAGCAGATTTGCGGTCGTTACATTTATCAAGTGTAGCTTATTAAGAAAGGGATAAGGTATAAAGACGTGTTCTGATAAAACAAACAGAATTAGATTCCAAAGCACTTTTGGTCGGGGCATGTTGAAGTAACATGCCCCGATTTTAACCCAAATGAGGACATTTGTGGTCGTTACATTCATCCAGTGTATCCAATTGTGAAAAATATGAAGTATGGAGACATTTTCTGGTTATTTTAACAGAATAACCTTCCAAAACACTTTTGGCCTGGGCATATGGAAGTAACATTACCTGAAATCACAAAAAATGAACAGATTTGCGGTCGTTACATTCATCCAGTGTATCCTTTTGCGAAAAAGATGAAGTATGGAGACGTGACCTGACAAAACAAACAGAATTAATTCCAAAGCAATTTTGTCTGGGCATGTGGAAGTAACATGCCCAAATTTTAACCCAAATGATCAGATTTGGGGTCGTTATATTCCTCCAGATTATCCAATTGCGAAAAATATGACGTATGGAGACGTGTTCTGGTAATACAAATTTAATAAGATTTTACAGCACTTTTGGTCTGGGCATGTGGAAGTAACACTACCCCAACCTACAATAAATGAGCAGATTTGTGGTCGTTACATTCATCCAGCCAATGATATTTCAAGAAAGATGAAAAATGGTGATGTATTCTGGTAATACAAACAGAATAGGATTCCAAAGCAGTTTTAGTGTGGGCATGTGAAAGTAACATTACCTGAACTAAAACCAAATGAGCAGATTTGCGGTCGTTACATTTATCCAGTGTATCCTATTGCGAAACGATAAGTAATAAAGACGTGTCCAGATAAAACAAACAGAATAAGATTCCAAAGCACTTTTGGTCGGGGCATGTGGAAGTAACATGCCCTGATTTTATCCTGAATTAGATCATTTGTGGTCGTTACATACATCTTGCGTATCATATTGCAAAATACATTAAGTATGGGGACGTGTTCTGGTATACAAATAGAATAAATTCCAAAGCACTTTTGGTCTTGGCATGTGGATGTAACATTTCCAAAACTTAAAACAAATGAGCAGATTTTTTGTCGATCCATTCATCCAGTGTAACATAGTGCGAAAAAAATGAAGTATGGAGACGTGTTCTTGTAATACATACAAAATTCTATTCTAAAGCACTTTTGGTCTGAGCATGTAGAAGTAACATTACCTGAACTAAAACCAAATGAGCAGATTTGCGGTCGTTACATTTATTCAGTGTATCCTTTTAAGAAAGGGATAAGGTATAAAGACGTGTTCTGATAAAACTAACAGCAAAGGATTCCAAAACACTATAAGTGAAGGCATTAGGAAGTAACATTACCCCAACTTACAACAAATGAGAATATTTGTGGTCGTTATATTCATCTAGTGTATCCTATTGTGAAAAAGATGAAGTTTAGAGACGTGTTCTACTATTACAAAAAAAAAAATTTCAAAGTACTTTTGGTGTTGGCATGTAGAAGTAACATGCCCCAATTTTAACCTAAATGAGCAGATTTGTGGTCGTTATAATTATCCAGATTATACAATTGCTAAAAATTTCAAGTGTTCAGACGTGTTTGGATAAAACAAAATGAATAAGATTCCAAAGCATATTAGTGTAGGCATGTAGAAGTAATATTACCCCAACTTACAACAAATGAGCATACTTTTGGTCGTTATATTCATTAAGTGTATCCTTTTGCGAAAGAGATGAAGTATGGAGATCTATTCTGATAAAACAAATGGAATAAGATTCAAAAACACTTTTGGTCGGGGCATGTTGAAGTATAATGCCCTAATTTTAACCCATATGAGGACATTTGTGGTCGTTACAATCATCCAGTGTATCCTATTTGGAAAAATATGAAGTATGGAGACGTTTTATGCTTATTTAAACAGAATTACCTTCCAAAACACATTTCGCTTGGGTATGTGGAAGTAACATAACCGAAATCACAAAAAATGTGCACATTTGCGGTCGTTACATTCATCCAATACAGCCTTTTGCGAAAGAGATACAGTATGGGGACGTGATCTGATAAAATAAACAGAAATAGATTCCAAAGCACTTCTGTCTGGGCATGTGGAAGTAACATGCCCCGATTTTAACCCAAATGAGAAGTTATCTGGTCGTTATATTCATCTAAATTATTCATCTGCTAAAAATATGAAGTATGGAGACGTGTTTTTGTATAACAAATACAATTAAATCCTAAAGCAATTTGGTCTGGGCATGTGGAATTAACATCACCACAACTGACATCAAATGAGCAGATTTGTGGTTGTTTCATTCATCCAGTGTAACATATTGCAAGAAAGATGAAGTATTGAGACGTGTTCTGGTAATACAAAAAGAATAACATTCCAAAGCACTTTTGGTCTGGGCATGTGGAGGTACCATTACCCCAACTTACAAAAAATGAGCACATTTGTGGTCGTTACATTCATCCAGTGTATCCAATTGCGAAAAATATGATGTATGGAAACGTGTTCAGGTAATACTAACAGAATAAGATTCCAAAGCACTATTCGTGTGGGCATGTGGAAGTAACATTACCCAAACTTAGAACAAATGAATAGATATGTGGTCGTTACATTTATCCAGTGTATCCTATTGTGAAAAAGAAGAAGTATGGAGAAGTGTTCTAGTAATACAAACAGAATAAGATTCGAAACCAATTTTGGCCGCGGCATGTGGAAGTAACATTACCCTAACTTACTACAAATGAACAGATTTGTAGTCGTTATATTCATCCAGGGTATCCTACTGCGAAGAAGATGAAGTATGGAGACTTATTCTGATAATACAAACAGAAAAAGATTCGATAGCACATTTCGTCTGGGCAATTGGAAGTAAGATTCCCCAATTTTAACCCAAAAGAGCAGATTTTGGTTGTTACATTCATCCAGCGCATCCTATTGCGAAAAAGATGAAGTATGGAGACGTGTTCTGGTAATAAAAACAATAAAATTCCAAAGCACTTTTGGTCTGGGCAGTTGGAAGTAACATTACCTCAACTAACAACAAATGAGCAGATTTGTGGTCGTTACACATATCCAGCCAATCATATTGCGAAATATATGAAGTATAAAGACGTGTTTTATTAATTAAAAAAGAATAACATTCCAAAACTCTTTATGTCTTAGCATTTGGAAGTAACATTACCCGAACTAAAACCAAATGAGCAGATTTACGGTCGTTATATTTATCCAGTGTATCCTATTGCGAAAGGGATAAGGTAAAAAGACGTGTTCTGATAAAACAAATAGAATTAGATTCCGAAGCACTTTTGGTCGGGGCATGTGGAAGTAACATGCCCCGATTTTAACCTAAATGAGCAGATTTTTGGTCGTTACATATATCTTGCGTATTATATTGCGAAATATATGAAGTAAGGGGACGTGTTCTGGAAATAAAAACAGAATAAAATTCCAAAGCACTTTTGGTGTCGGCATGTGGAAGTACACATTTCCCACACTTACAACAAATGAGCAGATTTGCGGTCGTCACATACATCTTGCGTATCATCTTGCGAAAAAATAGTAAGTATGGGAACGTATTTAGGTAATGAAAACAGAAAAAAATTGCAAAGCACTTTTGGTCTGGGCATATGGAAGTAACCTTACCCCAACTTACAACAAATGAGCAGATTTGTGGTCGTTACATTCATCCAGTGTTTCCAATTGCGAAAGGGATAAGGTATAAAGATGTGTTCTGATAAAACAAATTGCGATAAAGATAAAGTATGGAGACGTGTTCTGGTAATACAAACAGAATAAAATTCCAAGGCACTTTTGGTCTGTGCATGTTGAAGTAACATAACCCCAACTTACAACAAATGAATAGATTTGTGGTCCTTACATTCATCCAGTGCATCCAATTGCGAAAAATATGAAGTTAGGAGACGTGTTCTGGTAATACAAACTGAAAAAGATTCAAAAACACTATTGAAGTAGGCATGTGGAAGTATCATTACCCCAACTTACAACAAATGAACAGATTTTGGTCGTTATATTCATCCAGTGTATCCTTTTGCGAAAAAGATGAAGTATGGAGATTTATTCTGATAAAACAAACAAAATAAGATTCAAAAACAATTTTGGTGTGGGCATTAGGAAGTAACATGCCCCTATTTTAACCCAAATCAGGAGATTTGTGGTCGTTACATTTATCCAGTTTATCCTATTGCGAAAAAATTGAAGTATGGGGACGTGTTCTGGTAATACAAACACAATCAGATTCCAAAGCACTATTGTTCTGGGCAAGTGGAAGTAACATGCCCCGATTTTAAACGAAATGAGCAGATTTGTGGTCGTTACATTCTACCAGCGTAACATATTGCGAAAAAGATGAAGTAAAAAGACATGTTCTGGTAATAAAAATAGAAAGATATTCCAAAGCACCTTTGTCTGGGCATGTGGAAGTAACACGTTCCGATTTTAACCCAAATGAGCAGATTTGTGGTCGTTACATTTATCCAATGTGTCCTATTGCGAAAAATATGAAGTATGGAGACGTGTTCTGGTATAACAAACAGAATAAAATTCCAAAGCACTTTTGGTCCATGCATGTGGAAGTAACATTAACCCTACTTACAAGAAATGAGCAGATTTGTGGTCGTTACATTCATCCAGTGTAACAAATTGCGAAAAAGATGAAGTATGAAGACCTGTTCTGGTAATACAAACAGAATTATATTCCAAAAACCTTTTGTCTGGGCATGTGGAAGTAAGATACCCCTACTTACAACAAATGAGCAGATTTGTGGCCGTTTCATATATCCAGCCAATCATATTGCGAGAAAGATGAAGTATGGAGATGTGCTCTTGTAATAAAAATAGAATAACTTTCCATAGCACTTTTGGTGTGGGCATGTGATAGTAACATTACCCAAACTTACAACAAATGAATAGATTTGTGGTCGTTTCATTCATCTAGTGTATCCTATTGTGAAAAAGATGAAGTATGGAGACGTGCTGTAGTAATACAAACAGAATAAAATTCCAAAGCACTTTTAGTCTGGGCATGTGGCAGTAACATTACCCCAACATACAACAAATGAGCAGATTTGTGGTCGTTACATATATCCAGCCAAACATATTGCGAAAAAGATAAAGTATGGAGACGTGATCTGAAATACAAACAGATTAAGTTTCAAAAGCACTTCTGGCCTGGGCATGTGGAAGAAACATTACCCCAACTTACGAAAAATGAGCAGAATCGTGGTCGTTACATTCATCCAGTGTAACATTACGAAAAAGATGAAGTATGGAGACGTGTTCCGATAAAGCAAACAGAATAAGATTCCAAAGCACATTTGGTCTAGGCATGTGGTAGTAACATTACTAAAACGTAAAACAAATGAGCAGATTTGTGGTCGTTACATTCATCCAGTGTAACATATTGCGAAAAAGATGAAGTACGGAGACGCAAACTAAATGACATCCATAAGCACTCCCCGTCTGGGCATGTTGAAGTAACATCCCCCTTCTTATTACAAATTAGCTGATTTATGGGCGTAACATTCATCCAGCGTGGTATTTTGAGAAGCGGATGAAGTATGGAGACGTGTTCTGGTAATACAAACGAAATGACATCCAGAAGTTTTCTTGGTTTTGGCATTAGGAAGTAACATTCTCCCTGCTTAACACAAATGAGAAGACTTGTGTTCATTTCATTCATCGACTGTGGTATTTGGAGTTGAAATTGGAGTATCGAGACGTGTTCTGGTACTACAAAAAAATGAGTTGCAGAATCATTCCTTGTTTGGTGGTATGTGGAAGGATCATTCCCCCAACTAAAAACAAATGAGCAGATTTGTGGTCATTAAATTCATCCAGTGTAGTATACTACCTTGATCAAAAATTCCCGGAATTTATTCAGAAAATTAAAAATACAAGTTTATTCATCTAAATCTATATTGTCCCTTTCAAAGTAATCCCCATCGACTGCAACACACTTATGCCAGCGCTTGATCCAATCCTCGAAACATTTTTTATATTCGGTTTTCGGTATGTCCATCAGTGCTTCCTGCGATTTTTCCATTACTTCCTCTCGGCTGCTAAAACGCGTTCCCCGTAATGGTTTTTTAACTCGATTGAACAGAAAGAAGTCACAGGGAGCCAAATCAGGTGAATTCGGTGGCTGTTGGATGGTATTTGTTGCATTTTTCGTCAAAAAATTACGAATAATGATAGCACTGTGCGACGGTGCGTTATCATGGTGCAAAATCCACGAGTTTTCTGCCCACATTTCTGGTCTCTTTCGGCGAATTGCTTCACGCAAACGTCTCATAACGCCCAAATAATACTCTTTGTTTACTGTCTGGCCTTCTGGCAAAAATTCATGATGCACTACACCGTTGTAATCCATGAAAACCGTCAGCATTGCCTTCTTTTTTGACTGAAAACGACGTGGTTTTTTTGGTCTCGGCTCATTTGGTGAACGCCATTCACTTGCCTGATGTCTGGATTGCGTGTCGTACTCATAAACCCACGTCTCGTCTCCAGTAATGATCCTTTTGATGAATGTGGGATCGGATTCAGCCTCGCAAATCATGTCTTTTGCGACGTCAACACGGTCTCTTTTTTGCATGAAATTGAGGTCTTTTGGCACCAACTTTGCTGCTACACGACGGAAACCCAAATCATTAACCACAATGTCTTGGGCGGATCCATAGGCAATGTTCAAGTCCTCCGCTATTTCTCTGGTGGTTAATTTGCGGTTATTGACCAACATTTCTTTTACTTTATCAATTTTTTCACCGACTTTCGATGTCGATGGTCTGCCACTGAGTTCATCATTTTCGATTGACTCACGACCACTTCTGAACCGCTCGTGCCACTGGTAAACGACCGTTTTTTTAGAGAATCGTTGCCGAAACACTTTTCCAACATTTCCAACGTCCGTGCGCCACTAAATCCGTTTTTTACGCAAAATTTAATACAAGTTCGTTGTTGCAAATTTAAATCCATTTCTGAAATTGTAAAAAATCGCCAACACACACAGAGATAGATGTACTCTTGGCTACGTAACTTTTGCAAATGTCAAGTTATGACACTAAGATTTAAAGGGAATATCAACAACAGATGTACCAATTTAACAAAAAAAACAACTCAAATTGGAACGATGGGAGCGCCACACGGTGGTTATTCCGGGAACTTTTTGATCAAGGTAGTATTAAGAAGCGGATGAAGCATGGAGACGTATTCTGGTGACAAAACAGAATGAGATCCATAAGCAGTCCTGGTTTGGTGTTATGTGGAAGTAGCATTTCCCCATCTTTATACAAATGAGCAGATGTGTGTGAGTTACATTGATCCAATAGGGTATTTTGAGAAGCGGATGAAGCATGGAGACGTATTCTGGTGACACAAACAGAATGAGATCCATAAGCAGTCATGGTCTGGGCTTGTGGAAGGAACATTCTCCTAACCTTATACAAATGATTAGATTTGTGTTTGTTATATTCATCCAGTGTAGAATATTAAGGATCGAATAAGTATGGAGACGTGTTCTGTTAATAAAAACAAAATAATATCCAGAAGCATTAATTTTACTGGTTGCATGTGGAAGTAAACATCCCCTTACTGAAAAAAAATGAGCAGATTTGTGGTTTTTGCATTCTTCCAATCTGGTATTTTGAGAAACAGATGATGTATGGAGAGGTGTTCTGGTAAAACCACTAGAAAGAGCTCAAGAAGCACTCCTTTGTCTGGTGGCATGTGGAAGTCACATTCCCCCGACTTAACACGAATGAGAATATAGGGGTCGTTACATTCATCCAGGGTGGAATTTCGAGATCCGGATGAAGTGTGGAGACATTTCCTGGTAATTCAAAAAATCGATCAACAAGAATCCTCTTCTAGGCATAAGGTAGTAACATTTCCCCAAATTAACTCAAATGAGCATAGAATTTCGGACGTAACATTCATCCAGTGTCGTATATTACTGCCCTAACTTAGCACATGAGAATTTTGGGGTCTTTACATTCTTTTAGTGCAGTATATATAGAAGGGGATGAATTATGGAGACGTGTTCTGGTAAAACAAGTAACATGAGATCAAGAAGCACTTCTGAGCGGTGGTAACTGGAAGTAACATTCCCCAAACTTAAAAAAATGATAGGTTTTTTGGTCGTGTTGTTCATGCAGTGTGGTATTTTGAGAAACGGATGAAGTACGGGGAGGTGTTCTTGTAATATAAAGATAATGAGATCCAGAAGCTTTCCTGTCCTGGGCATGTGGAAGTAACATTTCCCCAACTTAACACAAATAAGCAGATTTGTGTTCATTACATTTATCCGGTGTAGTATATTAAGAAGCGGATAAAGTATGGAGACGTGCGCTGGTATTACAAACAAAATGAGATTAAGAAGCACTCCTAGTCTGGTTATGTGTAAGTAACATCTCCCCAACTTAACACAAATTATCATATTTTCGGTCGTTTCATTCATCCAGTGTAGTACTCTGACAAGCGGATTATGTATGGAGACGTATTCTGGTATTAACAACAGCTTGAGTTTAAAAAGCACTCCATCTGTGTGGTGGCATTTTGAAGTAACATACCCCCAATTTAACCCAAATGAACAGATTTGTGGTCGTTACATTTATTCAGTGTACTAATTTAAGAAGCGGATGGAGTATGGAGACGTGTTCTGGTATTATAAACAGAAAAATATTTCAAAGCACTCTTTGTTTGGGCATGTGGAAGTAACATACCCCAAAATCAGAAGATTTGTGGTCGTTACATTCATCCAGCATATCATATTGAGGAAAAGATGAAGTATGGAGACGTGTTCTGGTAATACAAACAGAATAAGATTCCAAAGCACATTTGGTCGGGCATGTGGAAGTAACATGCCCCGATTTTAACCCAAATGAGAAGATTTGCGGTCGTTACATTCATCCAGCATATCATATTGATAAAAGGATGGAGTATGGAGACGTGTTCTGGTAATACAAATAGAATAAGATTCCAAAGCACTCTTTGTTTGGGCATGTGGAAGTAACATACCCCCAAATCAGAGGATTTGTGGTCGTTACATTCATCCAGTGTATCATATTGAGAAAAGGATGAAGTATGGAGACGTGTTCTAGTAGCACAAAAAAAATGAGATTCAGAAATACTCCTTGTCTGATGGTATGTGGAAGTAACATTCCCCCAACTTAACACAAATGAGCAGATTTGTGGTGGTTACGTTCACATTTTGGAATGTCGAGAAGTGGATGAAATATGGAGAAGTGTTCTGTTAATACAAACAGAATGAGATCCAGATGCACTCCTTATTCTGGTGGCATGTGGATGAAACATTACCCCAACTTAACACAAGAGAACAGATTTGAGTTTGTTGCATTCATTTAGTGTACTATATTAAAAAGGGATGAAGTATGGAGACGTGTTCAGGCAGCAAAAACAGAATGAGAATCAGAAGCCCTCCATGTCTGGTTACAAGTGAAGGAACATTCCCCAAACTTACATAAAATGAACAGATTTTTGGTCTTTACATTGATCCAATGGGGTATTTCGAGAAGGGGATGAAGTATGGAGACTTGTTCTGGTAATGCAAACAGAATGAGCTCAAGAAGCACTCCTTTGTCTGGTGCTGATTTCTTTTACAAATAACTTAAAAGTCATTTAAAATATAAAGAAAAATTGAAAAAAGGAAAACTAAAATATTTACAATGGAATAAATTTTTAAAGTATTTTGCTACAAAATAAAATATTCTGTTTCAGACATTTGTAAGGCAAAACTGTTAAGAATGAAAGCAAAAATATTTTAAAACAAAAATTTCACTTTTGTACGCTGATATTTTCCTTGTACCTATTTGATTTAAAATTAAATATGGCAATACTGTTAAGAATAAAAGCCAGAAGCATTTTAAATATACATATTTCAGTTTTGCATACTGATTTTTCTCTAGTACCCATTTAATTTCAAACTCCTTCAATTTGACTGACATCTTTGATGAACCGTAACATTCCATTGTCTGTTTATGCATTTTATTCTGGCAATTATGGATCATTACTCCTCATTATCATTAGGCATTCATCAATACCTCTTCTGACCAAGATTGCCTCTGCAAACAATGCATTTTTCTCTGCTCTGTCTCAATGTTTCTTAAGTCTAGGTTTTAGTGAACTGATCAATTAAAATGAAGTTTTAGTTATCACACTCTGCTTATGCAAGAGTTAGTTCAAAAAGTAGTCTGACTTAAATGTTTTCTCAAAAATAATTTAAACATTCATCATATATATATTTTTTCCTCCTCATAGAAATATCCATGAGAAATTATATATTTTTGCCGATATTTTGCCAATTGTCATAGCACTTTTATAAAACATTTTTAATGATCTTCTGTATCTCCTCCTTTTATGTGGTCTTTATCTCGCCAATCATTTTGTAGCATCATATTTCCATGGGCATTTTAAGTTTTTGGAACAGGAAAAAGTCACCTAAGGCCAGATCTGGGAAATAAGGTGGATGTGCCATTTTCGGTTTTTTGTTTTTGGCCAAGAGTATGCAATGAAATATCAAGTTTTTTGGTCCAAATACAAATTTTGCCTTGCCTTGGTAAAAATCAAATGGCTCAATCCAATCAATACGTGTAGGTTCTCGGCAACCTGTCTAACAGTGATTCAATGATTGGTTGATACTATTTTGTTCACTTCATCAATGTTTTTATCCGTTTTTTATGATAAATTGATGAATTAATACCATGCTTTTAGTAATGTTTTACATAAATTAAAATGATGAATTCATGATTTTATTAATAACTTAATATCTCCATCTTCTTGATCTGTATTTACCTTTTTGTTGTTTTGCCATGTCAATATCTGTTTTGTTTTGTTCTTTTGTTAAAAAGCAGTGGCGTGTAATTTCTTTCATTTAATTATTTGTCCTCTAGGAAATAAATTTCCTTCTTAAAATGATACTTTTCTTTTCCCAATTGCTATTCCTTTAAAGCATAAGAAATATTTTCATTCCTACCCAAAATCCCTGTAAAAAATTGAGTTGTCTTGATATTTTTACATGCTTCGTGAACACTTGCGGGAAAGTTATGCAATTGAGTATTTAAGCATTTTATTTTAATTGATTGGCAAAAACGTTTTAATTCATTAATGAGATGAAATAGCTTGAAAAGTATTTGAAAATTATGCTTCAGAATGATTTTACAAAACCAAAGAATAGAACAAACAATATCTGCTCAGATAAATTATCAGCATTTTAGAATTGTTCATTTCATACAAAGGTCCAATGAATGAAATGATTTAAAAAACTTGGTGACAGTCATTTCCAGGCCATATATTTCTTAAAATGGTATAGATAAGTAGCTAAGAAGTATTCTGCATGCCTTTTTGTTTTGAGTTAGAATATTTCTCTCTGGGAAACAAAAATAGAATAGAAAAGATATTATTTGGGTCAGCATCAGGTAACAAGAGAATCCATATGTCCATAGGATGTTAGAATATCTGAAGTTGGTATTGTAAGCACATATGCGTAAGTGTAATATAAATGAATGTAGCAGTTGTATATTTAACTTTGTGAAACTCCTTTATGAGGGTAAAACAAGAATGTATCTGAAGATGTTTATTCATAGTTATTTATATACATTAATGTGTATATTTATCACCTGAAGATAAAAAACTCTTTCATTGCAGGAATGTAACTATTCATCAATTACATTCTATTTCTTCAAATCTTTCAGATAATGGCCAGAAACAAGGTGGTCCAATGAAGGATGCAGCAGGTACTTTACTGCATGTTTGTCAAATTTGCCAAAAAGTATTTGCAAAAACGGACCTTCTCAAAGGTCATGTAATGCATGTCCACCTTAATAAGATGCTGCAATTCAGATGTGTGTTTTGCTCAGAGCTATTTGAGAGAGAAAATGACCTCCCAAGGCATTTCAAATTGGTGTATACTTTGAAAAAGAAGTACCAATGTGAAATCTGCTCCAGAAACTTTCTTTATTTGAGTCAGCTTAAAACGCACAAGTCATTGCATACTGCAGAAAGGCCATTTAAATGTGCTTTGTGTTTTTGAAAGGTTTTACTTGAAAGTTACATTTACAGAATCACATTAAAGGCACACTGGAGAAAGGCCATACAGATGTGAGATGTTCCAAAGCATTTATGCATACCGGTAATCTAAAGAGGCACTTGTTGACACATGAAGGGCAAAGGCCACACAGGTGTGAGATATGTTTGCAAGCATTTACTCTCAAAAGTACTCTAATTAGGCACAAGTGTCAGAAATGTTCCAAAGCATTTACTCAAAGTAGTGCACTAAAGACGCACTTGTTGGCACATGCAGGGGAAAGGCCACACAGGCGTGAGATATGTTGCAAAGCATTTATGCATACCGGTAATCTAAAGAGGCACTTGTTGACACATGCAGGGGAAAGGCCACACAGGTGTGAGATATGTCCCAAAGCATTCACTCAGACTGGCAATCTGAAGACTCAAAGATATGTGTGACACACACTGGTGAAAGAAAATATAAGTGTGATATTTGTTCTAAAGCATTTACTTGCAATTGAGTTTTAAAGAGACACAGGTTGACACACACTGATAAAAAGCCAAACAAGTGTCCAGATGTTTCCAAAAACATTCATTTGGAGTAGTAATCTAAAGTCACACATGATGAAACACTCTGGGAAACTGGATCATGCACTTCTAAGTCTCAACCCAATTGAGACTTGCAAGTAAATTTAGTTATGAAATTGCATATAAATGAGTGACATGTTTGACAGCATTCAAACAACAAAGCACCATCATTAAATACAGCAAGGCTCAGAAACAAGTGCTTTAATTTAACCAATTAAAAACCCAAGTGCTCTAATTCAAAACAACCTTCCTTCTTTCCAAACCATATTAATTAAAATAACAAGAGTATATCCCCAAGGCTGAGAAAACGTTTGCTTTTAAAATATTTTTCCCAATAAAATCATAATAACGAAAGAAACTAAACCTTTTCATTTCACACTCAAAATACAATTATCTCTCTGGCGATCCTATAGAGGGAAAAGCTTACCTTAATTCTTTTATATCGCATTTAAACTTTAATAGGGAAGTTAATCTTTAATTTCAAAATTCAGGACGCAGAGAAAATGGAACTGAAAGCCATTTCCAGTCATTGTATGATTAATTAACACAAACACATCTTTAACATATTTAAATCTCAAAACAAATCAATTATCTAGGTGTTAACAGTTGACCTAGATCTAATGAAATCTTTTCCATCCAAGCAAAGTACTTGCTAACAATCCTAAACAAATACATATTATGTTTCCATCTCTTTCCAGGCTTACAGTAATTTCTCTGTGAAAACAACGGTACACTAACATTAAACGGGTGATTCGAAGAACACGAAACCTGAATAAGCATTCCTTAGGCTTGTTTGCATTCGAAAACATTCACAGCGGCTTTAAAAACATCAAAATGAATTAAAGAGAGAAGAAATTGAGAGAGAAGACACCTAGTACGTTCCATTATTTAATGCAATTGAATTTCCCAAACTGCTCCTATTGATAACAGTTTAACCACTTGACCTAGGTGGGGAAGAGGTGGACATTAATTTTCACCGCAAAACAAGTCCTGGGGCTCAATGAGATAGGAAAGCAGAGGGACATCAGTTACAGCAAACCATGTCATGAAATACATGGAATTGACACAAACAACTCTACTAGCTAATACTTACTTCTGTGCTAAACTGAAGACAAATCTCTCCAAGAGGAGACAAACCACACTTTGGGAGAGACTGCTCTGTTCTCACAAGTTTCGAGGTAATTCTTAATTTAAGGATGACCGGGAAGGAATCACAAGATAAAACAATGCTCAGGGCGGACGTCAGACAGCAAAACCGACAAAAATTTGGCTCATATTCCACAATTATTGGACTCGTGACCAATGATTGAGCATCAGGAAGGTTGCCAATGAGCTGAAATTGTCGTCTGTTGAGTTTTGCTTTGTTATTGAAGATATAACGATGACAAAAGTGTGCACCAAGCTCGCGCCGATAGATATTTGCCCCAAAGCACAACAAAAGTCTGTGAGTTCCTGCCCAAACAACAGGTACCAACGATGCCCTACCTCTCCGTACTGTCCTGACATCATCCCAGCAGACTTTTTATCCCCTCGGATTTAGACAGCCCTGAAAAGAACCCGTTCCTGGTCCAAAGAAGAGATCCTATCAGCTCTCAGTGACTAGAAGACTTTATGCGAGACAGGTCACCAAAGACACCTTCCAGGGCACATACCGGTCATTGTAGAGTCACTGGGAAAAATGTCTAGATGCCCAAGGGATGCGCTTTGAAGAATTTTAAGTGTTTTTTTAAATCTTTTCAATGGATTAACTTATAAAAATAATAATTTCGTCACTCTTCAAAAGAACCCAGACTAGTAAATTAATACTGAAACCTCTTAGATGGGAAAAGGTTTAAGAATACAACTATCGCAGGAGGATTCTTACACGAAATTGTTTGAAGTAAGAAGAACATTAACTACGAGGGTCATCCGGAAAGTAGTACCCGTTCGTGCCGCATGAAGTGCTGACGACGCGAGTAGCCGCTGGACGAGGTCAGATAGCTTCAGTGGCTTGTCTGCCTTCTCTGAGCCAAGTTGCGTGACGCTAGCATTGCCTGTGTTGTTTCTGTGATTGTTTACAATGTTTAAAAAAATTGAGAACGCCGCCAGTTGTGAAGTGAGGGCAGTGATTAAATTCCTCAATGCAAGAAACGTTCGCCCATGTGATATTCATCGCCAATTAAAGGAGGTGTATGGAGACAATGTAATGGACGAGTCGTCTGTTCGGCGGTGGTGTCGCAACTTCAACATGGGGAGGGGGAACACACACGACGATGAGCGTTCGGGGAGACCGTCTGTCATTACAGACCAACTGGTGAGCTCAGTTGACGAATTCGTGAGGAACAATCGGCGCATCACAATTGATGACATCTGTGAGCATTTTCCCAATGTTTCTCGAACAATTGTTCATGAAATTGTTAAACACCATCTGCATTATGCAAAAATTTGTGCAAGATGGGTCCCTCGCGTATCTCAATGAGCTGGCGGCGAAGGACTATGCAGCAGGAATACAGAAACTTGTCACACGTTATGACAAATGCCTTAATTTGCTTGGAGATTATGTTGAGAAGTAGTTTAAAGTATCCTCTTTCAAATAAAATTTTTTATGTTTGTTAATATTTACTTTTGTGTCTATTTCACGAACGGGTACTACTTTCCGGATGACCCTCTTATTAAGTGTCCTAACACAAAGTTGTCATCAGATACAGTCACAGGAGAGTACGGATGGTAAGAAATGCACCATTGAAACTTGCCAGCACGGATTAACATGGCACGGAAAGAGGTTATTTCAACCTAAGCACACGCATTGATCGAAGCAGTTTGAGACAGAGAGTACGTCAGTCGAGTACTTACCTACAACACCTCTTTTGAACAAAATAACCAACATGAATCAATACAAAGGATTAACATTTCAATTAAGATACAAATAAACCTCACCCGCAGATATGCAAACTCTATTCCATAGACAAGGAAAGACACGAAATCAATTTATCAATCTATAATTTGAGGGTCAATTTGGACAAAAATAAATGAACAAAAGAACATCACTTGCACCAGATTAATTTATTCACAAATGCATCAGAAATTACAGACGCAAGAAGTTGTCCTACTCGTCATCCTCCTCCTCTAAGTAGGACCCTTGTGAGTCGATACACTTGTTCCAGCGGCGTTCCCATTCCTGGAACGCTCCCGCGAAGGCATCATCGGGAACCTCTCGAAGACATATCGTAACGGCCTCTTTGACGGCGTCCAAAGTCCCGTATCGCATTCCTTTCAAACTCCTCTTTATCTTCGGGAACAGGAAGAAGTCCGGTGGTGCCAAATCCGGGCTGTAGGGCGGGTGCGGCAGCGTTGCCACGCCGTGCTTGGCCAAGAAGTCCGACACGACAAGCGCGGTGTGAGACGGCACATTGTCATGATGCAGCCGCCAGATGTCTTTGATTGCCGGCCGGACGCAGGCGACTCGTTTTCGAAGCCTGTCGAGCACTTGGACGTAAAATGCAGCATTTAAAGTTTGTCGTTCAGGTACAAATTCGCAGTGGACCACTCCCCTTTTGTCAAAAAAGACAATGAGCATCGCCTTGATCTGAGATTTGCTCATGCGAGCTTTCTTTTGACGGGGTGATGATGGGGTGTGCCACTCCGCACTTTGTCTATTCGACTCCGGGTCGCACTCAAAGATCCACGTCTCGTCACCCGAAACAACGTTCTCTAAAAAATGTGGATCATTTTTGCAGTGATCCGCAAGTTGTGTCGCGATTTCCAAACGATTGAGTCTTTGATCATCACTGAGCACTTTTGGCACCAACTTTGCACAAATTTTTCGCATCTGTAATTGCTCCCTAATAATCTCGTGCACTGTTGTTTTTGGCACATTACACTGCTCTGCTATCATCCGAACACTAAGACGACGATCAGAGTTCAGTACATCGCGAATTTTTCGCACACTTTCGCCGGTGAGTGTCGTTGATGGGCGTCCAGGCCGTGGTTCGTCGTCGACCTCTTCTCTGCCCTCCACGAACATCTTGTGCCACCGAAAGATCATGTTTCTGGACATGGCTGACTCCCCGTAAGCCTGGTTAATCATACCAACAGTTTTGGTAGACGATTTCCCAAGCTTTACCGCAAATTTGATGGAATAACGCTGCTCCAAAAACTTCGGCATCGCGTTCCGTGATGTGGGTCAAGCGGGGAGGTTAACAGAGCTCCTCACTACACCACAGCTCAGAGCCGACTGCCTTTTTCAGTGTCGCTTGCCAATATACCCCCCCCCAATCGCAACCCATCAGAGCGGTGCTGGGCACGCCTGGAGCGGCGGGAAAAAATCAGTACACTTATTTTCCAGACGAACCCTGTATGTGCTTCTGCGAATCAAGACGGACTATGAAACGGGATGTTCACAACCTGCTTGCGAACCCTGGAAACAAAAAGGGAAAAATTAAAGAAATTAAGCGGATTAATTCAACCTTTACATTAACCTTAAACGTAACCTTCAAATAATTAAACTAACTCTCTAGTTTTAGTCGTGAAATGTTTAATCTTTTATTGTGGAAATGTCAAGTTTCTCTTCACCTTCACGATGAAGGAATTACAACAAAGTTAAACCTTGTAATTGTTATATGTTCATCTGTTGTCCTTTCTTGTTTCTACTCTTTTGTCATCGAAAATGGAAACGTACAAAATTACAAAGCAAGGAATGAACACCAAATTGTTTTGAGCAGCAAAGCAGTGGTAAAAGATATCAGAAATTACTACTGAAATGTTGACAGCAGCTGTTGACACGGTGATTATTCTCTGAAGAAAATGTCCGCTTTCAAGTGGATTTAGTCTTGTAAAGATAGCCGTCAAGATGTCAGTGGCACCACATCTGTGTTGATGACAACATTGATCCAACATAGATCGTGTGCAATGGTCCCTAGTCTGTACCAATCATAGATCAAACTGTGATCCGAATGATTACTAGAGAACTGAATTTATAGTAAATTATCAACAGTGCCCACACACACTAATACTATTTCACTACCCCTAATGACATGACGATGGACATGGATGGATGGACATGGATGGATCCTTGATGACACACACAACAATGAATGACACCATGACACAATGCACACCATTCAGAGCACATTATTCAGAGAGCACATTGATACATAATAAATGTGAAACTCCAATAGCCGTAAACAGTTTACCTTTCTAAACAAAGTAAAAATGAAATTAGTTGGCTACCGCCACAAGTCAAGAAGGGGTAAAAAGTAAAAAAAGGATAAAATTATTTCAATGCCTCTGGTAAACTGAGGATAGAAGGCTAATTTAATGTAGCCATGGTTTCCAAAGGGACATTTCACATTCTGTGTATGAGAGAATGGTAGACAGCGTATTTGTGGCTGGGATGGTTAAAAGAATGTTTATGGATGTAGTTGTTTGTGTGTGTGGGTTTCTGGTATACGTAAAAAAGTAGTTTATCGTTTGATCTATTGAGGGACAGGTCTAGGAAAGGGAGGGTGTTATTCTTTTCGGTTTCAACCGTGAAATTGATGGAAGGGAAAGACTATTGAGATTGTTCACGAGGTCATTAAGTTCACACTTAGTCGTATCAAATACAGAGCAGATGTCGTCAACATATCGTAAATAAACCGCGGGGAAGTAGCTGAATTTTTCTTTAAAAGTGCACTCAAAGTGAGACATGAACACATTGGCCAAGAAGGGAGAAAGTGAGTTGCCCATAGCAGTTCCAAACTCTTGTCTGTAAAATTTGCCTAGGAACGTAAAATAATTTTGGTTCATCACCAAATTCGCGAGTCTGACATATTCCTCAATTGTTTTGGAATCTAAGTGAAGCAATTTAAGCCAGTTTCCCAATGCTTGGACGGCAATATGAATGGGGACACTAGGGAACAAGTTAGCGACATCAAATGAAACCATGATTTCACCCTCTGAAAAGTTATGGTCTTTAATTTTATTCACAAAGTCTACGTTATTCTTGACTGAGTGAGGGCTAACAAAGTTAAGGCTTGAGAATTGGGAGACCAACCATTTAGATAACAGGCTGGTGGGTGAATCAATACTAGAAACAATAGGTCTCATGGGGCAGTTTGTCTTCTGGAGTTTGGGGAGGCAATGAAGTCTGGGTAAAATGGGATTAGACACGTAAAGTTTGAATTTAGTCTTCTTATCAATAACAGTAGGACAATCATTAAGGACAGATTTACACTGGGACACAAGTTTGTTAATTGGGTTCTTTTTGACCTCAGAGTAAGAGCCGTTTGACTACAAAATACTGACTTTTTCAAAATATTGGTCTTTGTCCAAAATGACACACAAGTTACCTTTGTCAGCCTTGAGGTAAAAGCAATCTTTAGATCGTAAGCTTTTGACTATTTCAAAGTTACGCTTAGAAAAAGAAGATGGGGTACTTTTTAATGACTTAATGTTATTCTTAATCTGCCTCTCACAACCTTTGCGGATGAAGTCCCTAGTGGAATGATCAAAAAGTTTCAATGAAGCTTGTAAGTGAGCTACGAGATCAGTAATGGGGGATGACTTGGGTTGCAAATTGAAATTCAGTCCGTAACTTAATAATTTAAGCTCCTCTTTGGCAAACACTTCACTAGAGAGGTTTAATACATTATCAAAATTGTCACTGTTTTGGGAATAAGACAGACTTACTTAATAGCCGCTTGAATTTGCGGTTAGTCCCTTGCGCTTTGTTTTCGAACTTCTTTTTGACCACGTAGTGAATTTTTCTCTCTAGCTCCTGCCTGAATCCGTATTCCAGATTGGTCAAGTCCTTCGTAAGTTTCAAGTGCAGATAATAGGCTGTTTACGGCAGGATAATAACTGTTTACGGCTATTGGAGTTTCACATTTATTATATATTACTAGCCGCAAGAGCTCATTTCTATCAATATAGCACATTGCTATGTTTGCCCTTGTTTCTAGCAATCACCATTGACCATCCTCCTCATTATATAAATGGAGACACCGTATCACTTAGGCACAAGAAATGGGAAGTCAGACAATAATAAATCTAAGAAACGACACGATAGGAAAACTATTATAAGCCTTAAACTGCTAAAAACTCTTCCTTACGGTGCTTTAGTAAACAGTGATGAATGAAGGAAGATGGAATAAGAAGACATAAGGCAACGAATCTGATGGTACTCGGAAGAACAAGACAAAATCAATGTGGACAAAGGTTTTCATGGCCTCATGATAGTAAGCTTCCAGCTGCGTTCCAACACCATCGACCACATTCAGTTCCTCGGGCCACCTCACTCAATTTTTCCAATAGATCGCAGACGACACAAATACCAATAGAACTACTTGCCAAGGGCAACTATGAGAGCAGTGTTCTTTCATTACATTTTCAGTCGCAGAAGGTATAAAACCAAGTGAAGCACCCAACGGTGTATCGTGTCACAACGTGAGAAAAAGTCGTATGAAGTGTACCAGTGTGTGTAAATGGGTCGACTTGGTTTAGTGGCCAAAGAAGTGCGTGGGCGATTAACCTAGAAAGCAGATATATAGTTCAAGTTTACAGCCCCTCGTTGGCATTGAATACTTAAGGGATATATATTCACAGTAACATAATTAGTAAACTTGAAATGATTGACTAAGAAGTTCAAGTAATTGCTCCAACTTTCCACAATATCAATCGTAACAGTTTTAAGTAGAGAGAAACATGTCCCAGATGTGTTAGCAGACTGCTTACCGACACTTTGCAATTCAGACTTCCCAACAGTCTTAACACCTAAACAATAAACCCCGATCAAAGTTGCCTCTTTCCTTTGAAAGAAGAAGGACTTCCTCGACGAGTTCTACATCCACCACTACAAACCCAAGACCTAAAAGACAAGAGTGTCTAAGTAAGACACAATCTCCTCCACATTGCAATGTAACACTAAGCACATTAGCTATGCTAAACCGAAGACATTAAGGTTACAATGACGTGAAATAACCCACACATCTCTTGTCAAAACTACACACAAATTAGCCAACTAATACACCAGAACAAACAAAATATCATTGCATAGCATTACAATGAGAGCATTTAACTCTTTACTTACTGAATCACCCTCGTGCATAAATTTATTGTCGGAAAACAGGAATTGCTTCCCAAGTTATGATGAGCCTAGCATCAGTTATGCTTACTGTGCAAGGCCCGCACTGCGCACTTACTTAAGAGTAATGAGTAACCAATGAGAGCTTTTGCTCTTATTTTGCCATCTCCCAAGAGACCTTCCCGGGGGTGAGAGTAACACCACCAGCGTACGCTAGAAATGAAATGCACAGACATAGAGGAGAGCAAAGACTCGCTTGGAGTCAAAGTCACCTCAAGTGGCATGTGGGCACAACACTCAGTGCAACACCGGCTGCAATTAGACATCAAACGCCGTGTGAGTCCAGCGATACAACATTTAGGAACAACTTTAAACCCTTATTGCAAATCTAATCCCTCATGTACTAAAATTCAACCACTTAATTCGACATAAATACATTCAAATTCCAGGACACAACATGCTACACTTGCTAGTGAAAGTAATTTAAAGTTAATAGCAACTAAGTTTGTACCTAAGAACAATACTTTAAAACCCCGACTTAGTTGAGGGAGACAGGATTAATTACGAAACTAAAGGTAATTCTCATCTTTTTAAATAATTATTCCTAACATATCTTGGATTAATCGAACAAGTACCTGTTTGATAGACTAAATCTACGTTGATTCTTTTGTAAGGTGATTCAAAATTCATTCCTGAATCTTACCAGACTCGACAAAAAGACAACTTATGTGGATACCTTTAAAAGTAACTTCTTAATGTATCTTTTGCCTATAATTTTACCCTAGAACTGCCCGGCAGAACTCAATGCAGAGTACTTTCCATAGATTCAGTCACTTCAGTTGGGTCTTGGGAGTAATGTTCTCTTGAGAGGTGATTGAAATACGTACCCAAAACCCAGTGGACACCTGGCCAAAAAGAGTAATCGACAGATTACATACATGTTTTCAAGTGATGAATATCATTACCGTTCTCTACTTCTCACACAGAGTTACAAACAGAGGGGTGGGGAGAGAATGAGAATGTTCCAGAGTCATGAAACAGGACTGGTACGATCAACCAGTACTGGGATTAAAACAAGGAGTTTTACCTTTGTCTCAAATGATTAGGAGTGATTGATTATTGCAATAACACCTTGGCCATCCAAGGCTAATATGCCCAACAATACAAGCTGAGAGGAGTCAACACTCTATTGCTATTTTAAAACATAGTTTGGTAAAAAAATTCCTAATAAATAAGGCTATTTCACCTCTAAATCCTCACCAATGCAACATTTTTGAAATTTCCCATCAACACACACAACCTTAAGCCTTATTAAGGTCAAAGAAGACAACTACAACATGCTGGTATAGCAGAAAGGCTTCCTAGATGAAATTGACAGAACCCATAGACGGTCTGCCGTGGACCTATCACCCTGAAAGCCACACTGTGCATCAGATAGAAGGCAAGGCCTCTTTAAGCACCAAACAAGACATCAGTCAAACATTCTTACCATCACATTGCACAGGCAACTGGTGAGAGAGATATGGGACGATAACCATTTGGGTCGTTTCTGTTCTTGCCCCGTTTTAGAATAGGTATCACTACGGACTCCCAACAGGAATTAGGGAAACTACCCTCAACTGGTCAAGGGTATTAAAGACTTCCCCCAATGCTGATGCCGGATTATTACATAGAAAGCTTTGTGGATGCGGTCCAGTCCTGGCGATGTGTTTAGGGAGTCTTCAATGATGAATTGAAGTTCCCAGGGCGAGTCGGGCACATCTATATTCTGCTGGTAATCGAGCTACGCCAAAATTAAGAGGGACTCGTCTCTATATGTTTACAAAGCCACCATCATAGCCCTTGTCACAGCCATTGGCCGTGAGCTGCTTGTCGAATATGTTGCCTATTTCCGAGGGTGAAGGTGAAGTCAACACCCAGCCTGCTATAACCAATGGTGACAAAAAAATCAGCCCTGAGACATTGAGATTTTCTACACTTTGTGTTGCGTACCAGAGCAAGTGGGGTTCTATAATTAACAGAAGAGACGTAATCTATCCAGGAAGCCTTCTTGGCCTCCTTAACCTCTCAGCCAGCAAATACATGCAAAATTGGTTACCGTGGGATAGCATTAAAAAATATTCAACCCTCTTTTCCTCATCCGGATTGCCCTGTCCCATTCCTCGTTCCACCTAGGGACAGCTTCTCGGTTAAGAATGCCGGACAAACAAAGGACACCTTGGGTAACTGTCGCTTCAATGGTTGAACTTTGTACCTAGACACTGCACAGCGCATTGAGACGAGTGTCACGTTGAAAAGGGTAGAGGATTTTGAATAGAGACTAGTCAGCAGTGGCTGATGATCCTTCACCTGGGAGGTTTAACGTTATCAGGGGAAAAGTCTTCTTTTGAAGAAGAAAAGAGGAAAGTGGCAACTCCCACAGAGATCATTATGAGCGGACATATCCAGCTTTGCTGCCAGACTTATAGGGAATGGGGAGAGATCTATAACTGAGATTTCACCATTGGAACTGTTTAAAGCAAGTTATTTCGCCATTATTTAATAAAAACAGGTTGAATTCCTCAATAAAATTAGATAAAATCCATCCTCTCCCATTATTTACAGTCATTGGCCTTCCTCATTAAGGATCATGATTAAAAAACACAAGAGAATAGATTTCTTTTCGGGATTGGAGAGCACTGTATTTAATTCTTTCTGCCTCAACTACTTGGAAAATCATGTTCATCAAATGGAAGACCACAATATTTTTCATTCCCTGCTATCATAGCCTTGGACACTCTTCTGTCCACAGGTAAATTTGCCCAAGAACTTCAAACAATAATAGGTATTGCTATGAAAAATGGCTACGAAGAAGATTCAATAGAAAAAAATACTACACACCAAAGTCCCATCACACAAATCTTTTGTTTACACCAGTTAATGTGAATATAAAAGATCACCAACGATCTTGACTACCTCATTATGGATAATATGGTTAAATTCCATAAAGAATAGCCAACCTCTTCCCTGGGAAACGATTTCGGATTGCTTTTTACAATATAAATAACTTAAAACCATTCATGAGCACTACAAAAAGACAAAGTAGAAACACAAAACAAAAGTGATACTAAGTAAGTTAACTCGCAAGGACTGCAGTGCTATCTACGTAAGTCAAACGGGAAGATCATTAAACACTTGAGGGGAGGAACATGAAAGCTGTTTTAAGAAATGGGACCACACGAAATCACACTTTGCCTAGCATCTACGGGAAAATAATCACGGGAGCAATTTTAATCCACAACATTAACACCAAACGGACAAAGGAATGAGGATGGACCAGTGGGAACGGCTGGATATCGGAAATAATTAGAAAAAGGGTCATCTGGTGGACAATTTATTGTTTGAATACCTCTCCCCAATCCTGGAAGCTTCCCTTACCTCAAGGGAAAGACCTAACTACCCTTCCCCACACTGCGAACCTCACTAAATCCTCTCTCCCCTTCCCATCAACACCGATCACAAACCCTCCTCTTCCCCAGCATAAGAATCTTATATAAATGAACCGCAACGTGACTAATTTGTACCCAATGACGACGCCTAAGCATTGAAACTAACTGTACCACATTGAAGAACAGTGGAAACATACAACGTGTTCTTAATTTAATTGGACAGCAGGGTTCAGGCCCCTGTTCTCAATAGGTTAATTACTACAGCACTTTGTTACGATCCCCAATTAATAGAAGATACACGGTCCATTTCGAAAACTAACGCAAATAATTTTATTGCGATGAGACTACTCATAGCAGTACAACAAAACTGGACATAAATACACCAAGAAAATACTTTAATGACAACGCTGACACTAGCAAAACAACACAAGCAACATCAATTCTCTTAAAAAGAGACGTTTCAGGCGTGATATGGTGGAATATCATGATTAATTAAAAATAGCAATTTTCCACATTTTTGTGGAAAATTGCTATTTTTAATTAATCAATTCTCTTCATACGTAAAGCCTTAGGGTGAGACTGTTACATATCTTATTGTGTATATAGGACAAAAACCAGACTGGAACAACTTACAAGGTATTAAATAAAAAATAGCACACTTTGCAGCAGAATACACATCCAGGAAAGAAAAAATGTCACAGAGAGGGTGGTTAATTTGTGAAAAGAGGTGCCCATAGGCATTTCTTACGTAAGATGCCAGCTGAACGATCCGATGGCACACATTAGAGCTCTTTCCTACAAAAACCAAACTGTTGTAGTGGGAAACAGAAAGATATCCTACTCAAAACCCTTTATTTCTTTACATAAGTTTTCCAAATGTCTCTTTGAGAAATCGAAAAATTGTCATAAAAATTCCGTTTAATTGCCACAAAAACAGTAATTAATCAGTAAGTAAACAGCAATTATATCTCAAAATAAAATTTTCACGGCCAAAACAAATTGTTCCTGTTTTATAGACTGAATCAATTGTAATTCTTTCGTAGATGATGTAAAATTCATTCCTGAATGTTACTAGATCCGGTTACCATTCCACAAAAACAAACTGCAGGAAAAAAACAGTTTTGCCTCAGATGACACACTAGGACGGCAGAACTCACCACAAGAGTACTTTCAATAGATTGCATCCTTTCAGTCGGGTCATAGGAGTACTGTTCTCACGAGAGGTAATTGAAAAACACACCCAAACCCGGTCGACAACCGGCCGGGAACAGTAATCGACAGTTTACATACATGTATTTGAGTGATGAATATCATTAAACCTCTCTCCGCATCTCACTCAGAGTTACAAACAGAGGGGTGGGGAGAGAATGAGAATGTTCCAGAGCCATGAAACAGGACTGGTACGATCAACCAGTACTGGGAATAAAACAAGGAGTTTTGCTTTCGCCTCAAACGATTAGGAACGATTGATTTTATTGCAATAACACCTTGCCCATTCGAGGCTAATACGCCCAACAATTCAAGCTGCATAGGGCGTACACTCAATTGCTATTCCGTAGTTAACTGAGAAATGCACAGAGTATCAATACCTCAGCACTTAGGTCATTACTGGAAGTAGCTTAAGCTGAAGCGATCGTCAGCTTATGTCATTTGCATCATTAGGAATGGACAAAGAGCAAAGGGAAACCCAGCGTCAGCATTAGCCT